>NW_027477444.1:0-72976 GCF_051020955.1 Megalopta genalis
CTTCAAATAAAGACGAAACAAACGAGTTAGCTTCAGATCTAAGCGAAACAAATGATTTAGCTTCGAATCAATGCGATGTTGATGGTTTAGCTTCAAATCCATGCGAAAACAATGATTTAGCTTCAAATACTTGCGATATAAGTGGCATAGCTTCAAATGCAGACAAAAAGAACCAGATAGGTTCAATTCCATGCGAAACAAATGATTTAGTTAAAATTAATGCGAGGTAGAAAGTTTATCTTCAAATCCATGCGAAACAAATGATTTAGCTTCAAACACTTGGGATATAAGTGACATAGCTTCAAATGCAGGGGAAACAAACGAGTTAGCTTCAAATCCATGCGAAACCCATGATTTAGCTGCAAATCAAAGCGATGTTCAAGGTTTAGCTTCAAATCCATGCCAAACAAATGATTTAGCTTTAGATACTTGCGATATAAGTGATATAGCTTCAAATGCAGGGGAAACAAACGAGTTAGCTTCAAATGCAGGGGAAACAAACGAGTTAGCTTCAAATCAATGCGATGTAGAAGATTTAGCTTCAAATCCATGCGAAACAAATGATTTAGCTTCAAGCAATTGGGATATAAGTGATATAGCTTCAAATGCAGGAGAAACTAACGAGTTAGCTTAAAATCTATGCGGACAATTGATTTAGCTTCAAATCTATGCAAAAAAAATGATTTAGCATCAGATACTTGCGATATCAGTGATATAGCTTCAAATGCAGGGGAAACAAACGAGTTAGCTCCAAATCCATGCGAAACACATGATTTCGCTGCAAATCAAAGCGATGTTCACGGTTTAGCTTCAAATCCATGCCAAACAAATGATTTAGCTTTAGATACTTGCGATATAAGTGATATAGCTTCAAATGCAGGGGAAACAAACGAGTTAGCTTCAATTGCAGGGGAAACAAACGAGTTAGCTTCAAATCAATGCGATATAGAAGATTTAGCTTCAAATCCATGCGAAACAAATGATTTAGCTTCAAGCAATTGGGATATAAGTGATATAGCTTCAAATGCTGGAGAAACTCACGAGTTAGCTTAAAATCTATGCGGACAGTTGATTTAGCTTCAAATCTATGCTAAAAAAATGATTTAGCATCAGATACTTGCGATATCAGTGATATAGCTTCAAATGCAGGGGAAACAAACGAGTTAGCTCCAAATCCATGCGAAACACATGATTTAGCTGCAAATCAAAGCGATGTTGAAGGTTTAGCTTCAAATCCATGCCAAAGAAATGATTTAGCTTTAGATACTTGCGATATAAGTGATATAGCTTCAAATGCAGAGGAAACAAACGAGTTAGCTTCAAGTGCAGGGGAAACAAACGAGTTAGCTTCAAATCCATGCGAAACACATAAATTAGCGTCAAATCAATGCGATGTAGAAGGTTTAGCTTCAAATACATGCGAAAAAATAATTTAGGATCAGATACTTGCGATATAAGTGATATAGCTTCAAATGCAGGGGAAACAAAGGAGTTAGCTTCAAATCCATGCGAAACACATGATTTAGCATCAGATACTTGCGATATAAGTGATATAGCTTCAATTGGAGACGAAACAAACGAGTTAGCTTCAAATCCATGCGAAACACATGTACTAGCTTCATATCAATGCGATGTAGAAGGTTTAGCTTCCAATCCATCCGAAAAAAATGATTTAGCATCAGATACTTGCGATATCAGTGATATAGCTTCAAATGCAGGGGAAACAAACGAGTTAGCTTCAAATCCATGCGAAACACATGATTTAGCTGCAAATCAAAGCGATGTTGAAGGTTTAGCTTCAAATCCATGCCAAACAAATGATTTAGCATCAGATACTTGCGATATCAGTGATATAGCTTCAAATGCAGGGGAAACAAACGAGATAGCTTCAAATGCAGGGGAAACAAACGAGTTAGCTTCAAATCAATGCGATGTAGAAGGTTTAGCATCAAATCCAAGCGAATCAAATGATTTAGCTTCAAATCAATGCGATGTAGAAGGTTTAGCTTCAAATCCATGCGAAAAAAATGATTTAGCATCAGATACTTGCGATATTAGTGATATAGCTTCAAATGCAGGAGAAACAAACGAGTTCGCTTCAAATCCATGCGAAACACATGATTTAGATGCAAATCGATGCGATGTAGAAGGTTTAGCTTCAAATCCATGCGACACACATGATTTAGCAGCAAACCAATGCGATGTAGAAGGTTTAGCTTCAAATCCATGCGAAACAAATGTTTTAGCTTCAAACACTTGGGATATAAGTGATATAGCTTCAAATGCAGGAGAAACAAACGAGGTTAAGCTTCAAATCTATGCGGACAAATGATTTAGCTTCAGATCAATGCGAAGTAGAAGGTTTCGCTTCAAATCCATGTGAAACAAATGATTTAGCTTCAGATATTTGCGATATAAGTGATGTAGCTTTAAATGCAGCGGAAATAAACGAGTTAGCTTCAAATGCAGGGGAAACAAACGAGTTAGCTTCAAATCAATGCGATGTAGAAGGTTTAGCTTCAAATCCATGCGAAACAAATGATTTAGCTTCAAGCCATTGGGATATAAGTGATATAGCTTCAAATGCAGGAGAAACTAACGAGTTAGCTTAAAATCTATGCGGACAATTGATTTAGCTTCAAATCTATGCTAAAAAAATGATTTAGCATCAGATACTTGCGATATCAGTGATATACCTTCAAATGCAGGGGAAACAAACGAGTTGGCTTTAAATCCATGCGAAACAAATGATTTAGATGCAAATCGATGCGATGTAGAAGGCTTAGCTTCAAATCCATGCGACACACATGATTTAGCATCAGATACTTGCGATATAAGTGATATAGCTTCAATTGGAGACGAAACAAACGAGTTAGCTTCAAATCCATGCGAAACACATGAACTAGCTTCATATCAATGCGATGTAGAAGGTTTAGCTTCAAATCCATGCGAAAAAGATGATTTAGCATCAGATACTTGCGATATCAGTGATATAGCTTCAAATGCAGGGGAAACAAACGAGTTAGCTTCAAATCCATGCGAAACACATGATTTAGCTGCAAATCAAAGCGATGTTCAAGGTTTAGCTTCAAATCCATGCCAAACAAATGATTTAGCTTTAGATACTTGCGATATAAGTGATATAGCTTCAAATGCAGGGGAAACAAACGAGTTAGCTTCAATTGCAGGGGAAACAAACGAGTTAGCTTCAAATCAATGCGATATAGAAGATTTAGCTTCAAATCCATGCGAAACAAATGATTTAGCTTCAAGCAATTGGGATATAAGTGATATAGCTTCAAATGCTGGAGAAACTCACGAGTTAGCTTAAAATCTATGCGGACAATTGATTTAGCTTCAAATCTATGCTAAAAAAATGATTTAGCATCAGATACTTGCGATATCAGTGATATAGCTTCAAATGCAGGGGAAACAAACGAGTTAGCTCCAAATCCATGCGAAACACATGATTTAGCTGCAAGTCAAAGCGATGTTGAAGGTTTAGCTTCAAATCCATGCCAAAGAAATGATTTAGCTTTAGATACTTGCGATATAAGTGATACAGCTTCAAATGCAGAGGAAACAAACGAGTTAGCTTCAAGTGCAGGGGAAACAAACGAGTTAGCTTCAAATCCATGCGAAACACATAAATTAGCGTCAAATCAATGCGATGTAGAAGGTTTAGCTTCAAATACATGCGAAAAAATGATTTAGCATCAGATACTTGCGATATAAGTGATATAGCTTCAAATGCAGGGGAAACAAAGGAGTTAGCTTCAAATCCATGCGAAACACATGATTTAGCATCAGATACTTGCGATATAAGTGATATAGCTTCAATTGGAGACGAAACAAACGAGTTAGCTTCAAATCCATGCGAAACACATGTACTAGCTTCATATCAATGCGATGTAGAAGGTTTAGCTTCCAATCCATCCGAAAAAAATGATTTAGCATCAGATACTTGCGATATCAGTGATATAGCTTCAAATGCAGGGGAAACAAACGAGTTAGCTTCAAATCCATGCGAAACACATGATTTAGATTCAAATCAATATTATGTGGAAGGTTTAGCTTGAAATCCATGCAACACAAATGATTTAGCTTCAGATACTTGCGATATAAGTGATATAGCTTCAAATGCAGGGGAAACGAACGAGTTTGCTTTAAATCCATGCTACACAAATGATTTATCTTCAAACAGTTGGGATATAAGTGATATAGCTTCAAATGCAGACGAAACAAACGAGTCAGCTTCAAATCAATGCGAAAGTAGAAGGTTTAGATTCAAATCCAGGCGAAACAAATGATTTACCTTTAGATACTTGCGATATAAGTGATATAGCTTCAAATGCAGGGGAAACAAACGAGTTAGCTTCAAATCCATGCGAAACAACTGATTTAGCTTCAAACAGTTGGGATATAAGTGATATATCTTCAAATGCAGACGAAACAAACGAGTTAGCTTCAAATCCATGCGAAACCCATGATTTAGCTGCAAATCAAAGCGATGTTCAAGGTTTAGCTTCAAATCCATGCCAAACAAATGATTTAGCTTTAGATACTTGCGATATAAGTGATATAGCTTCAAATGCAGGGGAAACAAACGAGTTAGCTTCAAGTGCAGGGGAAACAAACGAGTTAGCTTCAAATCAATGCGATGTAGAAGATTTAGCTTCAAATCCATGCGAAACAAATGATTTAGCTTCAAGCAATTGGGATATAAGTGATATAGCTTCAAATGCAGGGGAAACGAACGAGTTTGCTTTAAATCCATGCTACACAAATGATTTATCTTCAAACAGTTGGGATATAAGTGATATAGCTTCAAATGCAGACGAAACAAACGAGTCAGCTTCAAATCAATGCGAAAGTAGAAGGTTTAGATTCAAATCCAGGCGAAACAAATGATTTACCTTTAGATACTTGCGATATAAGTGATATAGCTTCAAATTCAGGGGAAACAAACGAGTTAGCTTCAAATCCATGCGAAACAACTGATTTAGCTTCAAACAGTTGGGATATAAGTGATATATCTTCAAATGCGGACGAAACAATCGAGTCAGCTTCAAATCAATGCGAAAGTAGAAGGTTTAGCTTCAAATCTAGGCGAAACAAATGATTTAGCATCAGATACTTGCGATATAAGTGATATAGCTTCAAATGCAACGGAAATAAACGAGTTAGCCTGAAAATCATGCAAAGCACATGATTAAGCCTCAAATCAATGCTGTGTGGAAAGTTTAGCTTCAAGTCCATGCTAAACAAATGATTTAGCTTCAAACACTTGGGATGTAAGTGATATAGCTTCAATTGCAGACGAAACAAACAGGTTAGCTTCAAATCCATGCGAAACACATGAATTAGGTTCATATCAATGCGATGTAGAAGGTTTAGCTTCAAATCCATGCGAAAAAAATGATTTAGCATCAGATACTTGCGATATAAGTGATATAGCTTCAAATGCAGGGAAAACAAACGAGTTAGCTTCAAATCCAAGCGAAACACATGATTTAGCTTCAAATCAATGCGATGTAGTAGGTTTAGCTTCAAATCCATACGAAACAAATGATTTAGCTTGAAACAGTTGGGATATAAATGATATAGCTTCAAATGCAGGGGAAACAAACGAGTTAGCTTCAAATCCAAGCGAATCACATGATTTTGCTTCAAATCAATGCGATGTAGAAGGTTTAGCTTCAAATCCATGCGAAACAAATGATTTACCTTCAGATACTTGCGATATAAGTGATATAGTTTCAAGTGCAGACGAAACAAACGAGTTAGCTTCAAATCCATGCGAAACACATGAATTTGCTTCAAATCAATGCGATGTAGAAGATTTAGCTTCAAATCCATGCGAAAAAAATGATTTAGCATCAGATACTTGCGATATAAGTGATATAGCTTCAAATGCAGGGGAAACAAACGTGTTAGCTTCAAATCCATGCGAAACACATGATTTAGATTCAAATCAATATTATGTGGAAGGTTTAGCTTGAAATCCATGCGACACAAATGATTTAGCTTCAGATACTTGCGATATAAGTGATATAGCTTCAAATGCAGGGGAAACGAACGAGTTAGCTTTAAATCAATGCGAAAGTAGAAGGTTTAGCTTCAAATCCAGGCGAAACAAATGATTTACCTTTAGATACTTGCGATATAAGTGATATAGCTTCAAATGCAGGGGAAACAAACGAGTTAGCTTCAAATCCATGCGAAACAACTGATTTAGCTTCAAACAGTTGGGATATAAGTGATATAGCTTCTAATGCGGACGAAACAAACGAGTCAGCTTCAAATCAATGCGAAAGTAGAACGTTTAGCTTCAAATCCATGCAACACAAATGATTTAGCTTCAGATTCTTGCCATATAAGTGATATAGCTTCAGATGCAGGGGAAACGAACGAGTTAGCTTCAAATCCATGCGAAACAACTGATTTAGCTTCTAACAGTTGATATATAATTGATATAGCTTCAAATGCGGTCGAAACAAACCAGTCAGCTTCAAATCAATGCGAAAGTAGTAGGTTTAGCTTCAAATCCATGTGAAACAAATGATTTAGCGTACGATACTTGCGACATAAGGGATATAGTTTCAAATTCAGGGGATACAAATGAGTTAGCTTCAAATCCAAGCGTAACACATGATTTAGCTTCAAATCAATGCGATGTAATAGCTTTAGCTTCATATCCATGCGAAACGAATGATTTAGATTCAAACAGTTGAGATATAAGTGATATAGCTTCAAAATCGGGGGAAACAAACGAGTTAGCTTCAAATCCATGCGAGACACATGAATTTGCTTCAAATCAATGCGATGTAGAAGGTTTAGCTTCAAATCCATGCGAAAAAAATGATTTGGCATCAGATACTTGCGATATAAGTGATATAGCTTCAAATGCAGGGGAAACAAACGTGTTAGCTTCAAATCCATGCGAAACACATGATTTAGATTCAAATCAATATTATGTGGAAGGTTTAGCTTGAAATCCATGCGACACAAATGATTTAGCTTCAGATACTTGCGATATAAGTGATATAGCTTCAAATGCAGGGGAAACGAACGAGTTAGCTTTAAATCAATGCGAAAGTAGAAGGTTTAGCTTCAAATCCAGGCGAAACAAATGATTTACCTTTAGATACTTGCGATATAAGTGATATAGCTTCAAATGCAGGGGAAACAAACGAGTTAGCTTCAAATCCATGCGAAACAACTGATTTAGCTTCAAACAGTTGGGATATAAGTGATATAGCTTCTAATGCGGACGAAACAAACGAGTCAGCTTCAAATCAATGCGAAAGTAGAACGTTTAGCTTCAAATCCATGCAACACAAATGATTTAGCTTCAGATTCTTGCCATATAAATGATATTGCTTCAGATGCAGGGGAAACGAACGAGTTAGCTTCAAATCCATGCGAAACAACTGATTTAGCTTCTAACAGTTGATATATAATTGATATAGCTTCAAATGCGGACGCAACAAACCAGTCAGCTTCAAATCAATGCGAAAGTAGTAGGTTTAGCTTCAAATCCATGTGAAACAAATGATTTAGCGTACGATACTTGCGACATAAGGGATATAGTTTCAAATTCAGGGGATACAAATGAGTTAGCTTCAAATCCAAGCGCAACACATGATTTAGCTTCAAATCAATGCGATGTAATAGCTTTAGCTTCAAATCCATGCGAAACGAATGATTTAGATTCAAACAGTTGAGATATAAGTGATATAGCTTCAAAATCAGGGGAAACAAACGAGTTAGCTTCAAATCCAAGCGAATCACATGATTTTGCTTCAAATCAATGCGATGTAGAAGGATTAGCTTCCAATCCATGCGAAGCAAATGATTGAGCTTCAAACAGTTGGGATATAAGTGATATAGCTTCAAATGCAGACGAAACAAACGAGTCAGCTTCAAATCAATGCGAAAGTAGAAGGTTTAGATTCAAATCCATGCGAAACAAATGATTTAGATTTAGATACTAGCGAAATAAGTGATATAGCTTCAAATTCAGACCAGACTAACGATTTATCATCAAAAATATGCGAAACACATGATTTAGCATCAAATCGATGCGATGTAGATGGATTAGCTTCAACTCCAGGCGAAACCAATGATTTAGCTTCAGATACTTGCGATATAAGTGGCATAGCTTCAAATACAGACGAAACAAACGAGTTAGCTTCCAATCCAAGCGAATCACATGATTTAGCTTCAAATGAATGCGATGTAGAAAGTTTAGCTTCAAATCCAGGCGAAACCAATGATTTAGCTTCAGATACATGCGATATAAGTGGCATAGCTTCAAATGCAGACGAAACAAACGAGTTAGCTTCAAATCCATGCGGAACACATGATTTAGCTGCAAATCAATGCAATGTAGAAGGTATAGCTTCAAATCGAAGCGAAACAAATGTTTTAGCATCAGATACTTACGATATAAGTGATATAGATTCAAATGCAGGGGAAACAATCAAGTTAGCATCAAATCCATGCAAATCACATGTTTAAGCTTTAAATCAATGCTATTTGGAAGGTTTAGCTTCAAATCCATGAGACACAAATGAATTAGCTTCAGATACTTGCGATATAAGAGATACAACTTCAAATGCAGACGAAATAAATGTCTTAGCTTCCAATCAAAGCGAATCACATGATTTAGCTTCAAATCAATGCGATGTAGAAGGTTTACCTTCAAATCCATGAGAAACAAATCATTTAGCTTAAAATCAATGCGAGGTAGAAGGCTTAGCTTCAAATCCATAAGAAACAAATGATTTAGGTTCAGATACTTGCGATATAAGTGATATATCTTCAAATACAGACGAAACAAACGAGTTAGCTTCAGATCCATGCGGAACACATGATTTAGCTGCAAATCAATGCAATGTAGAAGGTATAGCTTCAAATCGAAGCGAAACAAATGTTTTAGCATCAGATACTTACGATATAAGTGATATAGCTTCAAATGCAGGGGAAACAAACAAGTTAGCTTCGAATCCATGCAAATCACATGTTTAAGCTTCAAATCAATGCTATGTGGAAGGTTTAGCTTCAAATCCATGAGACACAAATGATTTAGCTTCAGATCAATGCGAGGTAGAAGGCTTAGTTTCAAGTCCATAAGAAACAAATGATTCAGGTTCAGATACTTGCGATATAAGTGATATATCTTCAAATACAGACGAAACAAACGAGTTAGCTTCAAATCCATGCGAAACAAATGATTTAGATTCAAATCAATGCGAGGTGGAAGGCTTAGCTTCAAATCTATAAGAAACAAATGATTCATGTTCAGATACTTGCGATATAAGTGATATATCTTCAAATACAGACGAAACAAACGAGTTATTTTCAAATCGAAGCGAAACAAATGTTTTAGCATCAGATACTTGCGATATAAGTGATATAGCTTCAAATGCAGGGGAAACAAACGAGTTAGCTTCAAATCCATGCGAAACACATGATTTAGCTGCAAATCAAAGCGATGTTGAAGGTTTAGCTTCAAATCCATGCCAAACAAATGATTTAGCATCAGATACTTGCGATATCAGTGACATAGCTTCAAATGCAGGGGAAACAAACGAAATAGCTTCAAATGCAGGGGAAACAAACGAGTTAGCTTCAAATCAATGCGATGTAGAAGGTTTAGCATCAAATCCATGCGAAACAAATGATTTAGCTTCAAGCAATTGGGATATAAGTGCTATAGCTTCAATTGCAGACGAAACAAACGAGTTAGCTTCAAATCCATGCGAAACACATGAATTAGCTTCATATCAATGCGATGTAGAAGGCTTAGCTTCAAATCCATGCGACACACATGATTTGGCAGCAAATCAATGCGATGTAGGAGGTTTAGCTTCAAATCCATGCGAAACAAATGATTGAGCTTCAAACACTTGGGATATAAGTGATATAGCTTCAAACGCAGGGGAAGCAAACGAGTTGACTTCAAATCCAAGCGAATCAAATGATTTAGCTTCAAATCAATGCGATGTAGAAGGTTTAGCTTCAAATCCATGCGAAAAAAATGATTTAGCATCAGATACTTGCGATATCAGTGATATAGCTTCAAATGCAGGAGAAACAAACGAGTTCGCTTCAAATCCATGCGAAACACATGATTTAGATGCAAATCGATGCGATGTAGAAGGTTTAGCTTCAAATCCATGCGACACACATGATTTAGCAGCAAACCAATGCGATGTAGAAGGTTTAGCTTCAAATCCATGCGAAACAAATGTTTTAGCTTCAAGCCATTGGGATATAAGTGATATAGCTTCAAATGCAGGAGAAACTAACGAGTTAGCTTCAAATCAATGCGATGTAGAAGGTTTAGCTTCAAATCCATGCGAAACAAATGATTTAGCTTCAAGCCATTGGGATATAAGTGATATAGCTTCAAATGCAGGAGAAACTAACGAGTTAGCTTAAAATCTATGCGGACAATTGATTTAGCTTCAAATCTATGCTAAAAAAATGATTTAGCATCAGATACTTGCGATATCAGTGATATACCTTCAAATGCAGGGGAAACAAACGAGTTAGCTTCAAATCCATGCGAAACAAATGATTTAGATGCAAATCGATGCGATGTAGAAGGCTTAGCTTCAAATCCATGCGACACACATGATTTAGCATCAGATACTTGCGATATAAGTGATATAGCTTCAATTGGAGACGAAACAAACGAGTTAGCTTCAAATCCATGCGAAACACATGAACTAGCTTCATATCAATGCGATGTAGAAGGTTTAGCTTCAAATCCATGCGAAAAAAATGATTTAGCATCAGATACTTGCGACATCAGTGATATAGCTTCAAATGCAGGGGAAACAAACGAGTTAGCTTCAAATGCGGGAGAAACTAACGAGTTAGCTTAAAATCTATGCGGACAATTGATTTAGCTTCAAATCTATGCTAAAAAAATGATTTAGCATCAGATACTTGCGATATCAGTGATATACCTTCAAATGCAGGGGAAACAAACGAGTTAGCTTCAAATTCATGCGAAACAAATGATTTAGATGCAAATCGATGCGATGTAGAAGGCTTAGCTTCAAATCCATGCGACACACATGATTTAGCATCAGATACTTGCGATATAAGTGATATAGCTTCAATTGGAGACGAAACAAACGAGTTAGCTTCAAATCCATGCGAAACACATGAACTAGCTTCATATCAATGCGATGTAGAAGGTTTAGCTTCAAATCCATGCGAAAAAAATGATTTAGCATCAGATACTTGCGACATCAGTGATATAGCTTCAAATGCAGGGGAAACAAACGAGTTAGCTTCAAATGCAGGGGAAACAAACGAGTTAGCTTCAAATCAATGCGATGTAGAAGGTTTAGCTTCAAATCCATGCGAAACAAATGATTTAACTTCAGATACTTGCGATATAAGTGATATAGCTTCAAGTGCAGACGAAACAAACGAGTTAGCTTCAAATCCATGCGAAACACATGATTTAGATTCAAATCAATATTATGTGGAAGGTTTAGCTTGAAATCCATGCAACACAAATGATTTAGCTTCAGATACTTGCGATATAAGTGATATAGCTTCAAATGCAGGGGAAACGAATGAGTTTGCTTTAAATCCATGCTACACAAATGATTTATCTTCAAACAGTTGGGATATAAGTGATATAGCTTCAAATGCAGACGAAACAAACGAGTCAGCTTCAAATCAATGCGAAAGTAGAAGGTTTAGATTCAAATCCAGGCGAAACAAATGATTTAGCTTTAGATACTTGCGATATAAGTGATATAGCTTCAAATGCAGGGGAATCAAACGAGTTAGCTTCAAATCCATGCGAAACACATGAATTTGCTTCAAATCAATGCGATGTAGAAGATTTAGCTTCAAATCCATGCGAAAAAAATGATTTAGCATCAGATACTTGCGATATAAGTGATATAGCTTCAAATGCAGGGGAAACAAACGTGTTAGCTTCAAATCCATGCGAAACACATGATTTAGATTCAAATCAATATTATGTGGAAGGTTTAGCTTGAAATCCATGCGACACAAATGATTTAGCTTCAGATACTTGCGATATAAGTGATATAGCTTCAAATGCAGGGGAAACGAACGAGTTAGCTTTGAATCAATGCGAAAGTAGAAGGTTTAGCTTCAAATCCAGGCGAAACAAATGATTTACCTTTTGATACTTGCGATATAAGTGATATAGCTTCAAATGCAGGGGAAACAAACGAGTTAGCTTCAAATCCATGCGAAACAACTGATTTAGCTTCAAACAGTTGGGATATAAGTGATATAGCTTCTAATGCGGACGAAACAAACGAGTCAGCTTCAAATCAATGCGAAAGTAGAACGTTTAGCTTCAAATCCATGCAACACAAATGATTTAGCTTCAGATTCTTGCCATATAAGTGGTATAGCTTCAGATGCAGGGGAAACGAACGAGTTAGCTTCAAATCCATGCGAAACAACTGATTTAGCTTCTAACAGTTGATATATAATTGATATAGCTTCAAATGCGGACGAAACAAACCAGTCAGCTTCAAATCAATGCGAAAGTAGTAGGTTTAGCTTCAAATCCATGTGAAACAAATGATTTAGCGTACGATACTTGCGACATAAGGGATATAGTTTCAAATTCAGGGGATACAAATGAGTTAGCTTCAAATCCAAGCGCAACACATGATTTAGCTTCATATCAATGCGATGTAATAGCTTTAGCTTCAAATCCATGCGAAACGAATGATTTAGATTCAAACAGTTGAGATATAAGTGAGATAGCTTCAAAATCAGGGGAAACAAACGAGTTAGCTTCAAATCCAAGCGAATCACATGATTTTGCTTCAAATCAATGCGATGTAGAAGGATTAGCTTCCAATCCATGCGAAGCAAATGATTGAGCTTCAAACAGTTAGGATATAAGTGATATAGCTTCAAATGCAGACGAAACAAACGAGTCAGCTTCAAATCAATGCGAAAGTAGAAGGTTTAGATTCAAATCCATGCGAAACAAATGATTTAGATTTAGATACTAGCGAAATAAGTGATATAGCATCAAATTCAGACCAGACTAACGATTTATCATCAAAAATATGCGAAACACATGATTTAGCATCAAATCGATGCGATGTAGATGGATTAGCTTCAACTCCAGGCGAAACCAATGATTTAGCTTCAGATACATGCGATATAAGTGGCATAGCTTCAAATACAGACGAAACAAACGAGTTAGCTTCCAATCCAAGCGAATCACATGATTTAGCTTCAAATCAATGCGATGTAGAAGGTTTACCTTCAAATCCATGCGAAACAAATGATTTAGCTTCAAATCAATGCGAGGTAGAAGGCTTAGTTTCAAGTCCATAAGAAACAAATGATTCAGGATCAGATAATTGCGATATAAGTGATATATCTTCAAATACAGACGAAACAAACGAGTTAGCTTCAAATCTAAGAGAAACAAATGATTTAGCTACGAATCAATGCAATGTAGAAGGTTTAGTTTCAAAGCCATGCGAAACCAATGATTTAGCTTCAGATACTTGCGATATAAGTGGCATAGCTTCAAATGCAGACGAAACAAACGAGTTAGCTTCAAATCCATGCGAAACACATGATTTAGCTGTAAATCAATACGATGTAGAAGATTTAGCTTCAAATCCATGAGAAACAAATCATTTAGCTTAAAATCAATGCGAGGTAGAAGGCTTAGCTTCAAATCCATAAGAAACAAATGATTTAGGTTCAGATACTTGCGATATAAGTGATATATCTTCAAATAAAGACGAAACAAACGAGTTAGCTTCAGATCTAAGCGAAACAAATGATTTAGCTTCGAATCAATGCGATGTTGATGGTTTAGCTTCAAATCCATGCGAAAACAATGATTTAGCTTCAAATACTTGCGATATAAGTGGCATAGCTTCAAATGCAGACAAAAAGAACCAGATAGGTTCAATTCCATGCGAAACAAATGATTTAGTTAAAATTAATGCGAGGTAGAAAGTTTATCTTCAAATCCATGCGAAACAAATGATTTAGCTTCAAACACTTGGGATATAAGTGACATAGCTTCAAATGCAGGGGAAACAAACGAGTTAGCTTCAAATCCATGCGAAACCCATGATTTAGCTGCAAATCAAAGCGATGTTCAAGGTTTAGCTTCAAATCCATGCCAAACAAATGATTTAGCTTTAGATACTTGCGATATAAGTGATATAGCTTCAAATGCAGGGGAAACAAACGAGTTAGCTTCAAATGCAGGGGAAACAAACGAGTTAGCTTCAAATCAATGCGATGTAGAAGATTTAGCTTCAAATCCATGCGAAACAAATGATTTAGCTTCAAGCAATTGGGATATAAGTGATATAGCTTCAAATGCAGGAGAAACTAACGAGTTAGCTTAAAATCTATGCGGACAATTGATTTAGCTTCAAATCTATGCAAAAAAAATGATTTAGCATCAGATACTTGCGATATCAGTGATATAGCTTCAAATGCAGGGGAAACAAACGAGTTAGCTCCAAATCCATGCGAAACACATGATTTCGCTGCAAATCAAAGCGATGTTCACGGTTTAGCTTCAAATCCATGCCAAACAAATGATTTAGCTTTAGATACTTGCGATATAAGTGATATAGCTTCAAATGCAGGGGAAACAAACGAGTTAGCTTCAATTGCAGGGGAAACAAACGAGTTAGCTTCAAATCAATGCGATATAGAAGATTTAGCTTCAAATCCATGCGAAACAAATGATTTAGCTTCAAGCAATTGGGATATAAGTGATATAGCTTCAAATGCTGGAGAAACTCACGAGTTAGCTTAAAATCTATGCGGACAGTTGATTTAGCTTCAAATCTATGCTAAAAAAATGATTTAGCATCAGATACTTGCGATATCAGTGATATAGCTTCAAATGCAGGGGAAACAAACGAGTTAGCTCCAAATCCATGCGAAACACATGATTTAGCTGCAAATCAAAGCGATGTTGAAGGTTTAGCTTCAAATCCATGCCAAAGAAATGATTTAGCTTTAGATACTTGCGATATAAGTGATATAGCTTCAAATGCAGAGGAAACAAACGAGTTAGCTTCAAGTGCAGGGGAAACAAACGAGTTAGCTTCAAATCCATGCGAAACACATAAATTAGCGTCAAATCAATGCGATGTAGAAGGTTTAGCTTCAAATACATGCGAAAAAATAATTTAGGATCAGATACTTGCGATATAAGTGATATAGCTTCAAATGCAGGGGAAACAAAGGAGTTAGCTTCAAATCCATGCGAAACACATGATTTAGCATCAGATACTTGCGATATAAGTGATATAGCTTCAATTGGAGACGAAACAAACGAGTTAGCTTCAAATCCATGCGAAACACATGTACTAGCTTCATATCAATGCGATGTAGAAGGTTTAGCTTCCAATCCATCCGAAAAAAATGATTTAGCATCAGATACTTGCGATATCAGTGATATAGCTTCAAATGCAGGGGAAACAAACGAGTTAGCTTCAAATCCATGCGAAACACATGATTTAGCTGCAAATCAAAGCGATGTTGAAGGTTTAGCTTCAAATCCATGCCAAACAAATGATTTAGCATCAGATACTTGCGATATCAGTGATATAGCTTCAAATGCAGGGGAAACAAACGAGATAGCTTCAAATGCAGGGGAAACAAACGAGTTAGCTTCAAATCAATGCGATGTAGAAGGTTTAGCATCAAATCCAAGCGAATCAAATGATTTAGCTTCAAATCAATGCGATGTAGAAGGTTTAGCTTCAAATCCATGCGAAAAAAATGATTTAGCATCAGATACTTGCGATATTAGTGATATAGCTTCAAATGCAGGAGAAACAAACGAGTTCGCTTCAAATCCATGCGAAACACATGATTTAGATGCAAATCGATGCGATGTAGAAGGTTTAGCTTCAAATCCATGCGACACACATGATTTAGCAGCAAACCAATGCGATGTAGAAGGTTTAGCTTCAAATCCATGCGAAACAAATGTTTTAGCTTCAAACACTTGGGATATAAGTGATATAGCTTCAAATGCAGGAGAAACAAACGAGTTAGCTTCAAATCTATGCGGACAAATGATTTAGCTTCAGATCAATGCGAAGTAGAAGGTTTCGCTTCAAATCCATGTGAAACAAATGATTTAGCTTCAGATATTTGCGATATAAGTGATGTAGCTTTAAATGCAGCGGAAATAAACGAGTTAGCTTCAAATGCAGGGGAAACAAACGAGTTAGCTTCAAATCAATGCGATGTAGAAGGTTTAGCTTCAAATCCATGCGAAACAAATGATTTAGCTTCAAGCCATTGGGATATAAGTGATATAGCTTCAAATGCAGGAGAAACTAACGAGTTAGCTTAAAATCTATGCGGACAATTGATTTAGCTTCAAATCTATGCTAAAAAAATGATTTAGCATCAGATACTTGCGATATCAGTGATATACCTTCAAATGCAGGGGAAACAAACGAGTTGGCTTTAAATCCATGCGAAACAAATGATTTAGATGCAAATCGATGCGATGTAGAAGGCTTAGCTTCAAATCCATGCGACACACATGATTTAGCATCAGATACTTGCGATATAAGTGATATAGCTTCAATTGGAGACGAAACAAACGAGTTAGCTTCAAATCCATGCGAAACACATGAACTAGCTTCATATCAATGCGATGTAGAAGGTTTAGCTTCAAATCCATGCGAAAAAGATGATTTAGCATCAGATACTTGCGATATCAGTGATATAGCTTCAAATGCAGGGGAAACAAACGAGTTAGCTTCAAATCCATGCGAAACACATGATTTAGCTGCAAATCAAAGCGATGTTCAAGGTTTAGCTTCAAATCCATGCCAAACAAATGATTTAGCTTTAGATACTTGCGATATAAGTGATATAGCTTCAAATGCAGGGGAAACAAACGAGTTAGCTTCAATTGCAGGGGAAACAAACGAGTTAGCTTCAAATCAATGCGATATAGAAGATTTAGCTTCAAATCCATGCGAAACAAATGATTTAGCTTCAAGCAATTGGGATATAAGTGATATAGCTTCAAATGCTGGAGAAACTCACGAGTTAGCTTAAAATCTATGCGGACAATTGATTTAGCTTCAAATCTATGCTAAAAAAATGATTTAGCATCAGATACTTGCGATATCAGTGATATAGCTTCAAATGCAGGGGAAACAAACGAGTTAGCTCCAAATCCATGCGAAACACATGATTTAGCTGCAAGTCAAAGCGATGTTGAAGGTTTAGCTTCAAATCCATGCCAAAGAAATGATTTAGCTTTAGATACTTGCGATATAAGTGATACAGCTTCAAATGCAGAGGAAACAAACGAGTTAGCTTCAAGTGCAGGGGAAACAAACGAGTTAGCTTCAAATCCATGCGAAACACATAAATTAGCGTCAAATCAATGCGATGTAGAAGGTTTAGCTTCAAATACATGCGAAAAAATGATTTAGCATCAGATACTTGCGATATAAGTGATATAGCTTCAAATGCAGGGGAAACAAAGGAGTTAGCTTCAAATCCATGCGAAACACATGATTTAGCATCAGATACTTGCGATATAAGTGATATAGCTTCAATTGGAGACGAAACAAACGAGTTAGCTTCAAATCCATGCGAAACACATGTACTAGCTTCATATCAATGCGATGTAGAAGGTTTAGCTTCCAATCCATCCGAAAAAAATGATTTAGCATCAGATACTTGCGATATCAGTGATATAGCTTCAAATGCAGGGGAAACAAACGAGTTAGCTTCAAATCCATGCGAAACACATGATTTAGATTCAAATCAATATTATGTGGAAGGTTTAGCTTGAAATCCATGCAACACAAATGATTTAGCTTCAGATACTTGCGATATAAGTGATATAGCTTCAAATGCAGGGGAAACGAACGAGTTTGCTTTAAATCCATGCTACACAAATGATTTATCTTCAAACAGTTGGGATATAAGTGATATAGCTTCAAATGCAGACGAAACAAACGAGTCAGCTTCAAATCAATGCGAAAGTAGAAGGTTTAGATTCAAATCCAGGCGAAACAAATGATTTACCTTTAGATACTTGCGATATAAGTGATATAGCTTCAAATGCAGGGGAAACAAACGAGTTAGCTTCAAATCCATGCGAAACAACTGATTTAGCTTCAAACAGTTGGGATATAAGTGATATATCTTCAAATGCAGACGAAACAAACGAGTTAGCTTCAAATCCATGCGAAACCCATGATTTAGCTGCAAATCAAAGCGATGTTCAAGGTTTAGCTTCAAATCCATGCCAAACAAATGATTTAGCTTTAGATACTTGCGATATAAGTGATATAGCTTCAAATGCAGGGGAAACAAACGAGTTAGCTTCAAGTGCAGGGGAAACAAACGAGTTAGCTTCAAATCAATGCGATGTAGAAGATTTAGCTTCAAATCCATGCGAAACAAATGATTTAGCTTCAAGCAATTGGGATATAAGTGATATAGCTTCAAATGCAGGGGAAACGAACGAGTTTGCTTTAAATCCATGCTACACAAATGATTTATCTTCAAACAGTTGGGATATAAGTGATATAGCTTCAAATGCAGACGAAACAAACGAGTCAGCTTCAAATCAATGCGAAAGTAGAAGGTTTAGATTCAAATCCAGGCGAAACAAATGATTTACCTTTAGATACTTGCGATATAAGTGATATAGCTTCAAATTCAGGGGAAACAAACGAGTTAGCTTCAAATCCATGCGAAACAACTGATTTAGCTTCAAACAGTTGGGATATAAGTGATATATCTTCAAATGCGGACGAAACAATCGAGTCAGCTTCAAATCAATGCGAAAGTAGAAGGTTTAGCTTCAAATCTAGGCGAAACAAATGATTTAGCATCAGATACTTGCGATATAAGTGATATAGCTTCAAATGCAACGGAAATAAACGAGTTAGCCTGAAAATCATGCAAAGCACATGATTAAGCCTCAAATCAATGCTGTGTGGAAAGTTTAGCTTCAAGTCCATGCTAAACAAATGATTTAGCTTCAAACACTTGGGATGTAAGTGATATAGCTTCAATTGCAGACGAAACAAACAGGTTAGCTTCAAATCCATGCGAAACACATGAATTAGGTTCATATCAATGCGATGTAGAAGGTTTAGCTTCAAATCCATGCGAAAAAAATGATTTAGCATCAGATACTTGCGATATAAGTGATATAGCTTCAAATGCAGGGAAAACAAACGAGTTAGCTTCAAATCCAAGCGAAACACATGATTTAGCTTCAAATCAATGCGATGTAGTAGGTTTAGCTTCAAATCCATACGAAACAAATGATTTAGCTTGAAACAGTTGGGATATAAATGATATAGCTTCAAATGCAGGGGAAACAAACGAGTTAGCTTCAAATCCAAGCGAATCACATGATTTTGCTTCAAATCAATGCGATGTAGAAGGTTTAGCTTCAAATCCATGCGAAACAAATGATTTACCTTCAGATACTTGCGATATAAGTGATATAGTTTCAAGTGCAGACGAAACAAACGAGTTAGCTTCAAATCCATGCGAAACACATGAATTTGCTTCAAATCAATGCGATGTAGAAGATTTAGCTTCAAATCCATGCGAAAAAAATGATTTAGCATCAGATACTTGCGATATAAGTGATATAGCTTCAAATGCAGGGGAAACAAACGTGTTAGCTTCAAATCCATGCGAAACACATGATTTAGATTCAAATCAATATTATGTGGAAGGTTTAGCTTGAAATCCATGCGACACAAATGATTTAGCTTCAGATACTTGCGATATAAGTGATATAGCTTCAAATGCAGGGGAAACGAACGAGTTAGCTTTAAATCAATGCGAAAGTAGAAGGTTTAGCTTCAAATCCAGGCGAAACAAATGATTTACCTTTAGATACTTGCGATATAAGTGATATAGCTTCAAATGCAGGGGAAACAAACGAGTTAGCTTCAAATCCATGCGAAACAACTGATTTAGCTTCAAACAGTTGGGATATAAGTGATATAGCTTCTAATGCGGACGAAACAAACGAGTCAGCTTCAAATCAATGCGAAAGTAGAACGTTTAGCTTCAAATCCATGCAACACAAATGATTTAGCTTCAGATTCTTGCCATATAAGTGATATAGCTTCAGATGCAGGGGAAACGAACGAGTTAGCTTCAAATCCATGCGAAACAACTGATTTAGCTTCTAACAGTTGATATATAATTGATATAGCTTCAAATGCGGTCGAAACAAACCAGTCAGCTTCAAATCAATGCGAAAGTAGTAGGTTTAGCTTCAAATCCATGTGAAACAAATGATTTAGCGTACGATACTTGCGACATAAGGGATATAGTTTCAAATTCAGGGGATACAAATGAGTTAGCTTCAAATCCAAGCGTAACACATGATTTAGCTTCAAATCAATGCGATGTAATAGCTTTAGCTTCATATCCATGCGAAACGAATGATTTAGATTCAAACAGTTGAGATATAAGTGATATAGCTTCAAAATCGGGGGAAACAAACGAGTTAGCTTCAAATCCATGCGAGACACATGAATTTGCTTCAAATCAATGCGATGTAGAAGGTTTAGCTTCAAATCCATGCGAAAAAAATGATTTGGCATCAGATACTTGCGATATAAGTGATATAGCTTCAAATGCAGGGGAAACAAACGTGTTAGCTTCAAATCCATGCGAAACACATGATTTAGATTCAAATCAATATTATGTGGAAGGTTTAGCTTGAAATCCATGCGACACAAATGATTTAGCTTCAGATACTTGCGATATAAGTGATATAGCTTCAAATGCAGGGGAAACGAACGAGTTAGCTTTAAATCAATGCGAAAGTAGAAGGTTTAGCTTCAAATCCAGGCGAAACAAATGATTTACCTTTAGATACTTGCGATATAAGTGATATAGCTTCAAATGCAGGGGAAACAAACGAGTTAGCTTCAAATCCATGCGAAACAACTGATTTAGCTTCAAACAGTTGGGATATAAGTGATATAGCTTCTAATGCGGACGAAACAAACGAGTCAGCTTCAAATCAATGCGAAAGTAGAACGTTTAGCTTCAAATCCATGCAACACAAATGATTTAGCTTCAGATTCTTGCCATATAAATGATATTGCTTCAGATGCAGGGGAAACGAACGAGTTAGCTTCAAATCCATGCGAAACAACTGATTTAGCTTCTAACAGTTGATATATAATTGATATAGCTTCAAATGCGGACGCAACAAACCAGTCAGCTTCAAATCAATGCGAAAGTAGTAGGTTTAGCTTCAAATCCATGTGAAACAAATGATTTAGCGTACGATACTTGCGACATAAGGGATATAGTTTCAAATTCAGGGGATACAAATGAGTTAGCTTCAAATCCAAGCGCAACACATGATTTAGCTTCAAATCAATGCGATGTAATAGCTTTAGCTTCAAATCCATGCGAAACGAATGATTTAGATTCAAACAGTTGAGATATAAGTGATATAGCTTCAAAATCAGGGGAAACAAACGAGTTAGCTTCAAATCCAAGCGAATCACATGATTTTGCTTCAAATCAATGCGATGTAGAAGGATTAGCTTCCAATCCATGCGAAGCAAATGATTGAGCTTCAAACAGTTGGGATATAAGTGATATAGCTTCAAATGCAGACGAAACAAACGAGTCAGCTTCAAATCAATGCGAAAGTAGAAGGTTTAGATTCAAATCCATGCGAAACAAATGATTTAGATTTAGATACTAGCGAAATAAGTGATATAGCTTCAAATTCAGACCAGACTAACGATTTATCATCAAAAATATGCGAAACACATGATTTAGCATCAAATCGATGCGATGTAGATGGATTAGCTTCAACTCCAGGCGAAACCAATGATTTAGCTTCAGATACTTGCGATATAAGTGGCATAGCTTCAAATACAGACGAAACAAACGAGTTAGCTTCCAATCCAAGCGAATCACATGATTTAGCTTCAAATGAATGCGATGTAGAAAGTTTAGCTTCAAATCCAGGCGAAACCAATGATTTAGCTTCAGATACATGCGATATAAGTGGCATAGCTTCAAATGCAGACGAAACAAACGAGTTAGCTTCAAATCCATGCGGAACACATGATTTAGCTGCAAATCAATGCAATGTAGAAGGTATAGCTTCAAATCGAAGCGAAACAAATGTTTTAGCATCAGATACTTACGATATAAGTGATATAGATTCAAATGCAGGGGAAACAATCAAGTTAGCATCAAATCCATGCAAATCACATGTTTAAGCTTTAAATCAATGCTATTTGGAAGGTTTAGCTTCAAATCCATGAGACACAAATGAATTAGCTTCAGATACTTGCGATATAAGAGATACAACTTCAAATGCAGACGAAATAAATGTCTTAGCTTCCAATCAAAGCGAATCACATGATTTAGCTTCAAATCAATGCGATGTAGAAGGTTTACCTTCAAATCCATGAGAAACAAATCATTTAGCTTAAAATCAATGCGAGGTAGAAGGCTTAGCTTCAAATCCATAAGAAACAAATGATTTAGGTTCAGATACTTGCGATATAAGTGATATATCTTCAAATACAGACGAAACAAACGAGTTAGCTTCAGATCCATGCGGAACACATGATTTAGCTGCAAATCAATGCAATGTAGAAGGTATAGCTTCAAATCGAAGCGAAACAAATGTTTTAGCATCAGATACTTACGATATAAGTGATATAGCTTCAAATGCAGGGGAAACAAACAAGTTAGCTTCGAATCCATGCAAATCACATGTTTAAGCTTCAAATCAATGCTATGTGGAAGGTTTAGCTTCAAATCCATGAGACACAAATGATTTAGCTTCAGATCAATGCGAGGTAGAAGGCTTAGTTTCAAGTCCATAAGAAACAAATGATTCAGGTTCAGATACTTGCGATATAAGTGATATATCTTCAAATACAGACGAAACAAACGAGTTAGCTTCAAATCCATGCGAAACAAATGATTTAGATTCAAATCAATGCGAGGTGGAAGGCTTAGCTTCAAATCTATAAGAAACAAATGATTCATGTTCAGATACTTGCGATATAAGTGATATATCTTCAAATACAGACGAAACAAACGAGTTATTTTCAAATCGAAGCGAAACAAATGTTTTAGCATCAGATACTTGCGATATAAGTGATATAGCTTCAAATGCAGGGGAAACAAACGAGTTTGCTTCACATCCATGCAAAACACATGATTAAGCTTCAAATCAATGCTATGTGGAAGGTTTAGCTTCAAATCCATGCGACACAAATGATTTAGCTTCAGATACTAGCGACATAAGTGATATAGCCTCAAATGCAGATGAAACTAACGATATAGCTTAAAATCCAAGCGAAACACATGATTTAGATGCAAATCAATGCTATGTAAAAGCTTTAACTTCAAATCCATGCGAAACAAATGATTTAGCTTCAGATACTAGCGACATAAGTGATATAGCTTCAAATGCAGATGAAACAAACCAGTTAGCTTCAATTCCATGCGAATCACATGATTTAGCAGCAAATCAATGCGATGTAGAAGGTTTAGCTTCAAATCCATGCGAAACAAATGATTTAGCTTCAAACAATAGGGATATAAGTGATATAGCTTCAAATGCAGACGAAGCAAACGATTTAGATTCAAATCCATGCAAAACACATGATTTAGCTGCAAATCAATGCGTTGTAGAAGGTTTAGCTTCAAATCCATGCGGAAAAATGATTTAGCTTCAAACACTTGGGATATAAGTGATATAGCTTCAAATGCAGACGAAACAAACGAGTTAGCTTCCAATCCAAGCGAATCACATGATTTAGATTCTATTCAATGCGATGTAGAAGGTTTACCTTCAAATCCATGCGAAACAAATGATTCAGGTTCAGATACTTGCGATATAAGTGATATATCTTCAAATAAAGACGAAACAAACGAGTTAGCTTCAAATCTAAGCGAAACAAATGATTTAGCTTCGAATCAATGCGATGTTGATGGTTTAGCTTCAAATCCATGCGAAAACAATGATTTAGTTAAAATTAATGCGAGGTAGAAAATTTATCTTCAAATCCATGCGAAACAAATGATTTAGCTTCAAGCACTTGGGATATAAGTGACATAGCTTCAAATGCAGACGAAACAAACGAGTTAGCTTCCAATCCAAGCGAATCCCTTGATTTAACTTCAAATCAATGCGATTTAGAAAGTTTAGCTTCAAATCCATGCGAAACAAATGATTTAGATTTAGATACTACCGACATAAGTGATATAGCTTCAAATGCAGATGAAACTAACGAGTTAGCTTCAAATCCAAGCGAAACACATGATTTAGATACAAATCGATGCTATGTAAAAGATTTAACTTCAAATCCATGCGAAACAAATGATTTAGCTTCAGATACTAGCGACATAAGTGATATAGCTTCAAATGCAGATGAGACAAACCAGTTAGCTTCAATTCCATGCGAATCACATGATTTAGCAGCAATTCAATGCGATGTAGAAGGTTTAGCTTTAAATCCATGCGAAACAAATGATTTAGCTTCAAACAATTGGGATATAAGTGATATAGCTTCAAATGCAGACGAAGCAAACGATTTAGCTTCAAATCCATGCAAAACACATGATTTAGCTGCAAATCAGTGCGATGTAGAAGGTTTCGCTTCAAATCCATAAGAAACAAATGATTCAGGTTCAGATACTTGCGATATAAGTGATATATCTTCAAATACAGACGAAACAAACGAGTTAGCTTCAAATCTAAGCGAAACAAATGATTTAGCTTCGAATCAATGCGATGTTGATGATTTAGCTTCAAATCCATGCGAAGACAATGATTTAGCTTCAAATACTTGCGATATAAGTGGCATAGCTTCAAATGCAGACAAAAAGGACCAGATAGCTTCAATTCCATGCGAAACAAATGATTTAGTTAAAATTAATGCGAGGTAGAAAGTTTATCTTCAAATCCATGCGAAACAAATGATTGAGCTTCAAACACTTGGGATATAAGTGACATAGCTTCAAATGCAGACGAAGCAAACGAGTTAGCTTCCAATCCAAGCGAATCCCATGATTTAACTTCAAATCAATGCGATGTAGAAAGTTTAGCTTCAAATCCATGCGAAACAAATGATTTAGAATTAGATACTATCGAAATAAGTGATATAACTTCAAATGCAGACGTGACTAACGAGTTAGCATCAAAAATATGCGAAACACATGATGTAGCATCAAATCAATGCGATGTAGAAGTATTAGCTTCAAATCCATGCGAAACAACTGATTTAGCTTCAGATACTACCGACATAAGTGATATAGCTTCAAATGCAGATGAAACTAACGAGTTAGCCTCAAATCCAAGCGAAACACATGATTTAGATGCAAATCAATGCTATGTAAAAGATTTAACTTCAAATCCATCCGAAACAAACGATTTAGCTTCAGATACTAGCGACATAAGTGATATAGCTTCAGATGCAGATGAAACAAACCAGTTAGCTTCAATTCCATGCGAATCACATGATTTAGCAGCAAATCAATGCGATGTAGAAGGTTTAGCTTCAAATCCATGCGAAACAAATGATTTAGCTTCAAACACTTGGGATATAAGTGATATAGCTTCAAATGCAGACGAAGCAAACGATTTAGCTTCAAATCCATGCAAAACACATGATTTAGCTGCAAATCAATGCGATGTAGAAGGTTTAGCTTCAAATCCATGCGAAACAAATGATTTAGCATCAGATACTTGCGATATAAGTGATATAGCTTCAAATGCAGGGGAAACAAACTAGTTAGCTTCACATCCATGCAAAACACATGATTTAGATGCAAATCAATGCAATGTACATGGTATAGCTTCAAATCGAAGTGAAACAAATGAATTAGCATCAGATACTTGCGATATAAGTGATATAGCTTCAAATGCAGGGGAAACAAACTAGTTAGCTTCACATCCATGCAAAACACATGATTAAGCTTCAAATCAATGCTATGTGGAACGTTTAGCTTCAAATCCATGCGACGCAAATGATTTAGCTTCAGATACTAGCGACATAAGTGATATAGCTTCAAATGCAGATGAAACTAACGAGTTAGCTTCAAATCCAAGCGAAACACATGATTTAGATGCAAATCAATGCTATGTAAAAGCTTTATCTTCAAATCCATGCGAAACAAATGATTTAGCTTCAGATACTAGCGACATAAGTGATATAGCTTAAAATGCAGACGATACAAACGAGTTAGCTTCAAATCCCAGCGAAACACATGATTTAGCTTCAAATCAATGCGGTATACAAGGTTTTGCTTCAAATCCAAGCGAAACAAATGATTTAGCTTCAAATCAATGCGAAGTAGAAGGCTTAGCTTCAAATCCATGCGAAACAAATGATTTAGGTTCAGATACTTGCGATTTAAGTGATATAGCTTCAAATGCAGACGAAACAAACGGGTTAGCTTCAAATCCAAGCGAATCACATAATTTAGCTTCAAATCAATGCGATGTAGAAGGTTTAGCTTCAAATCCACGCGAAACAAATGATTTAGCTTCAGATACTTGCGATATAAGTGATATAGCTTCAAATGCAGGGGAAACGAACGAGTTAGCTTCAAATCCATGCAATACAAATGGTTTAGCTTCAAACAGTTGGGATATAAGTGATATAGCTTCAAATGCGGACGAAGCAAACGAGACAGCTTCAAATCAATGCAAAAGTAGGAGGTTTAGATTCAAATCCATGCGAAACATATGATTTAGCTTCAGATACTTGCGATATAAGTGATATAGCATCAAATGCTGACGAAAAGAACGAGTTAGCTTCAAATAGATGCGAAACACATGATTTAGCTGCAAATCAATGCGATGTAGAAGGTATAGCATCAAATCGAAGCGAAACACATGATTTAGCACTGGAACTTGCGATATAAGTGATATAGCTTCAAATGCAGACGAATCAAACGAGTTAGCTTCAACTCCATGCGAAACACACGATTTAGCTTCAAATCAATTGCGAAGTTCAAGGCTAAGCTTCAAATTCAAGTGAATCACATGATTTGGCAGCAAATCAATGCGATGTAGAAGGTTTAGGTTCAAATCCATGCGAAACCAATGATTTAGCTTCAGATACTTGCGATATATGTGATATATCTTCAAATGCAGACGAAACAAACGAGTTAGCTTCAAATGCATGCGAAATATATGATTTAGCAGCAAATCAATGCGATGTAGAAGGTTGAGCTTCAAATCCATGCGGAACCAATGATTTTGCTTCAGATACTTGCGATATAAGTCGCGTAGCTTCAAATGCAGACGAAACAAACGAGTTAGCTTCTAATCCATGCGAAACACATGATTTAGCTTCAAATCAAAGCGATGTAGAAGGTTTAGCTTCAAATCCATGCGGAACAAATGATTTAGCATCAGATACATGCGTTGTAAGTGATATAGGTTCAACTGCAGCCGAAACAAACGAGTTAGCTTCCAACCCAAGCGAAACACATGACTTAGGAGCAAATCAATGCGATGTAGAAGGTTTAGATTCAAATCCATGCGAAACCAATGATTTTGCTTCAGATACTTGCGATATAAGTGGCATAGCTTCAAATGCATACGAAACGAACGAGTGAGCTTCAAATCGAAGCAAAACACATGATTTAGCAGCAAATCAATGCGATGTAGAAGTTTGAGCTTCAAATCCATGCGAAACCAATGATTTTGCTTCAGATACTTGCGATATAAGTGGCATAGCTTCAAATGCAGACGAAACAAACGAGTTAGCTTCTAATCCATGCGAAACACATGATTTAGCAGCAAATCAATGCGATGTAGAAGGTTTAGCTTCAGATCCATGCGAAACCAATGATTTAGCTTCTGTTACTTGCGATATAAGGGACATAGCCTCAAATGCAGACGAAACAAACGAGTTAGCTTCTAATCCATGCGAAACACATGATTTAGCTTCAAATCGATGCGATGTAGAAGGTTTAGCTTCAAATCCATGCGAAACAAATGATTTAGCATCAGATACTTGCGATATAAGTGATATAGCTTCAAATGCAGGGGAAACAAACTAGTTAGCTTCACATCCATGCAAAACACATGATTTAGATGCAAATCAATGCTATGTAAAAGCTTTAACTTCAAATCCATGCGAAACAAATGATTTAGCTTCAGATACTTGCGATATAAGTGATACAGCTTCAAATGCAGACGAAATAAACGACTTAGCTACCAATCCAAGCGAATCACATGATTTAGCTTCAAATCAATGCGATGTAGAAGGTTTAGCTTCAAATCCATGCGAAACCAATGATTTTGCTTCAGATACTTGCGATATAAGTGGCATAGCTTCAAATGCAGACGAAACAAACGAGTTAGCTTCTAATCCATGCGAAACACATGATTTAGCAGCAAATCAATGCGATGTAGAAGGTTTAGCTTCAGATCCATGCGAAACCAATGATTTAGCTTCTGTTACTTGCGATATAAGGGACATAGCCTCAAATGCAGACGAAACAAACGAGTTAGCTTCTAATCCATGCGAAACACATGATTTTGCTTCAAATCGATGCGATGTAGAAGGTTTAGCTTCAAATCCATGCGAAACAAATGATTTAGCTTCAAACACTTGGAATATAAGTGACATAGCTTCAAATGCAGGGGAAACAAACTAGTTAGCTTCACATCCATGCAAAACACATGATTTAGATGCAAATCAATGCTATGTAAAAGCTTTAACTTCAAATCCATGCGAAACAAATGATTTAGCTTCAGATACTTGCGATATAAGTGATACAGCTTCAAATGCAGACGAAATAAACGACTTAGCTACCAATCCAAGCGAATCACATGATTTAGCTTCAAATCAATGCGATGTAGAAGGTTTAGCTTCAAATCCATGCGAAACAAATGATTTAGCTTCAAATCAATGCGAGGTAGAAGGCTTAGCTTCAAATCCATAAGAAACAAATGATTTAGGATCAGATACTTGCGATATAAGTGATATATCTTCAAATAAAGACGAAACAAACGAGTTAGCTTCAAATCTAAGCGAAACAAATGATTTAGCTTCGAATCAATGTGATGTAGAAGGTTTAGCTTCAAATCCATGCGAAACCAATGATTTAGCTTCAGCTACTTGCGATGTAGAAGGCTTAGCTTCAAATCCATAAGAAACAAATGATTTAGGTTCAGATAGTTGCGATATAAGTGATATATCTTCAAATACAGACGAAACAAACGAGTTAGCTTCAAATATTAGCGAAACAAATGATTTAGCTTCGAATCAATGCGATGTAGAAGGTCTAGCTTCAAATCCATGCGGAACAAATGATTTAGATTCAAACACTTGGGATATAAGTGATATAGCTTCAAATGAAGACGAAGCAAACGAGTTAGCTTCAAATTCATGCAAAACACATGATTTAGCTGCAAATCAATGCGATGTAGAAGGATTAGCTTCAAATCCATGCGAAACAAATGATATAGCTTCAAACACTTGGGATATAAGTGATATAGCTTCAAATGCAGACGAAACAAACGAGTTAGCTTCAAATCCATGCTAAACACATGATTTAGCTACAAATCAATGCAATGTACATGGTATAGCTTCAAATCGAAGTGAAACAAATGAATTAGCATCAGATACTTGCGATATAAGTGATATAGCTTCAAATGCAGGGGAAACAAACTAGTTAGCTTCACATCCATGCAAAACACATGATTAAGCTTCAAATCAATGCTATGTGGAACGTTTAGCTTCAAATCCATGCGACGCAAATGATTTAGCTTCAGATACTAGCGACATAAGTGATATAGCTTCAAATGCAGATGAAACTAACGAGTTAGCTTCAAATCCAAGCGAAACACATGATTTAGATGCAAATCAATGCTATGTAAAAGCTTTATCTTCAAATCCATGCGAAACAAATGATTTAGCTTCAGATACTAGCGACATAAGTGATATAGCTTAAAATGCAGACGATACAAACGAGTTAGCTTCAAATCCCAGCGAAACACATGATTTAGCTTCAAATCAATGCGGTATACAAGGTTTTGCTTCAAATCCAAGCGAAACAAATGATTTAGCTTCAAATCAATGCGAAGTAGAAGGCTTAGCTTCAAATCCATGCGAAACAAATGATTTAGGTTCAGATACATGCGTTGTAAGTGATATAGGTTCAACTGCAGCCGAAACAAACGAGTTAGCTTCCAACCCAAGCGAAACACATGACTTAGGAGCAAATCAATGCGATGTAGAAGGTTTAGATTCAAATCCATGCGAAACCAATGATTTTGCTTCAGATACTTGCGATATAAGTGGCATAGCTTCAAATGCATACGAAACGAACGAGTGAGCTTCAAATCGAAGCAAAACACATGATTTAGCAGCAAATCAATGCGATGTAGAAGTTTGAGCTTCAAATCCATGCGAAACCAATGATTTTGCTTCAGATACTTGCGATATAAGTGGCATAGCTTCAAATGCAGACGAAACAAACGAGTTAGCTTCTAATCCATGCGAAACACATGATTTAGCAGCAAATCAATGCGATGTAGAAGGTTTAGCTTCAGATCCATGCGAAACCAATGATTTAGCTTCTGTTACTTGCGATATAAGGGACATAGCCTCAAATGCAGACGAAACAAACGAGTTAGCTTCTAATCCATGCGAAACACATGATTTAGCTGCAAATCAATGCGATGTAGAAGGTCTAGCTTCAAATCCATGCGGAACAAATGATTTAGATTCAAACACTTGGGATATAAGTGATATAGCTTCAAATGCAGACGAAACAAACGAGTTAGCTTCAAATCCATGCTAAACACATGATTTAGCTACAAATCAATGCAATGTACATGGTATAGCTTCAAATCGAAGTGAAACAAATGAATTAGCATCAGATACTTGCGATATAAGTGATATAGCTTCAAATGCAGGGGAAACAAACTAGTTAGCTTCACATCCATGCAAAACACATGATTAAGCTTCAAATCAATGCTATGTGGAACGTTTAGCTTCAAATCCATGCGACGCAAATGATTTAGCTTCAGATACTAGCGACATAAGTGATATAGCTTCAAATGCAGATGAAACTAACGAGTTAGCTTCAAATCCAAGCGAAACACATGATTTAGATGCAAATCAATGCTATGTAAAAGCTTTATCTTCAAATCCATGCGAAACAAATGATTTAGCTTCAGATACTAGCGACATAAGTGATATAGCTTAAAATGCAGACGATACAAACGAGTTAGCTTCAAATCCCAGCGAAACACATGATTTAGCTTCAAATCAATGCGGTATACAAGGTTTTGCTTCAAATCCAAGCGAAACAAATGATTTAGCTTCAAATCAATGCGAAGTAGAAGGCTTAGCTTCAAATCCATGCGAAACAAATGATTTAGGTTCAGATACTTGCGATTTAAGTGATATAGCTTCAAATGCAGACGAAACAAACGGGTTAGCTTCAAATCCAAGCGAATCACATAATTTAGCTTCAAATCAATGCGATGTAGAAGGTTTAGCTTCAAATCCACGCGAAACAAATGATTTAGCTTCAGATACTTGCGATATAAGTGATATAGCTTCAAATGCAGGGGAAACGAACGAGTTAGCTTCAAATCCATGCAATACAAATGGTTTAGCTTCAAACAGTTGGGATATAAGTGATATAGCTTCAAATGCGGACGAAACAAACGAGACAGCTTCAAATCAATGCAAAAGTAGGAGGTTTAGATTCAAATCCATGCGAAACATATGATTTAGCTTCAGATACTTGCGATATAAGTGATATAGCATCAAATGCTGACGAAAAGAACGAGTTAGCTTCAAATAGATGCGAAACACATGATTTAGCTGCAAATCAATGCGATGTAGAAGGTATAGCATCAAATCGAAGCGAAACACATGATTTAGCACTGGAACTTGCGATATAAGTGATATAGCTTCAAATGCAGACGAATCAAACGAGTTAGCTTCAACTCCATGCGAAACACACGATTTAGCTTCAAATCAATTGCGAAGTTCAAGGCTAAGCTTCAAATTCAAGTGAATCACATGATTTGGCAGCAAATCAATGCGATGTAGAAGGTTTAGGTTCAAATCCATGCGAAACCAATGATTTAGCTTCAGATACTTGCGATATATGTGATATATCTTCAAATGCAGACGAAACAAACGAGTTAGCTTCAAATGCATGCGAAATATATGATTTAGCAGCAAATCAATGCGATGTAGAAGGTTGAGCTTCAAATCCATGCGAAACCAATGATTTTGCTTCAGATACTTGCGATATAAGTCGCGTAGCTTCAAATGCAGACGAAACAAACGAGTTAGCTTCTAATCCATGCGAAACACATGATTTAGCTTCAAATCAAAGCGATGTAGAAGGTTTAGCTTCAAATCCATGCGAAACAAATGATTTAGCATCAGATACATGCGTTGTAAGTGATATAGGTTCAACTGCAGCCGAAACAAACGAGTTAGCTTCCAACCCAAGCGAAACACATGACTTAGGAGCAAATCAATGCGATGTAGAAGGTTTAGATTCAAATCCATGCGAAACCAATGATTTTGCTTCAGATACTTGCGATATAAGTGGCATAGCTTCAAATGTATACGAAACGAACGAGTGAGCTTCAAATCGAAGCAAAACACATGATTTAGCAGCAAATCAATGCGATGTAGAAGTTTGAGCTTCAAATCCATGCGAAACCAATGATTTTGCTTCAGATACTTGCGATATAAGTGGCATAGCTTCAAATGCAGACGAAACAAACGAGTTAGCTTCTAATCCATGCGAAACACATGATTTAGCAGCAAATCAATGCGATGTAGAAGGTTTAGCTTCAGATCCATGCGAAACCAATGATTTAGCTTCTGTTACTTGCGATATAAGGGACATAGCCTCAAATGCAGACGAAACAAACGAGTTAGCTTCTAATCCATGCGAAACACATGATTTTGCTTCAAATCGATGCGATGTAGAAGGTTTAGCTTCAAATCCATGCGAAACAAATGATTTAGCTTCAAACACTTGGAATATAAGTGACATAGCTTCAAATGCAGACGAAGCAATCGAGTTAGCTTCAAAATCCATGCGATACACATGATTTAGCAGCAAATCAATGCGATGTAGAAGATTTAGCTTCAGATCCATGCGAAACCAATGATTTAGCTTCAGATACTTGCGATATAAGGGACATAGCCTCAAATGCAGACGAAACAAACCAGTTAGATTCAATTCCATGCGAAACACATGATTTAGCAGCAAATCAATATGATGTAGTAGGTGTAGCTTCAAATCCATGCGAAACCAATGACTTAGCTTCAGATACTTGCGATATAAATGGCACAGCTTCAAATGCAGACGAATGAAACCAGTTAGCTTCAATTCCATGCGCAACATATGATTTAGTTAAAATTAATGCGATGTAGAAGGTTTAGCTTCAAATCCTTGCGAAACCAATGATTTAGCTTCAGATACTTGCGATGTGAGTGGCATAGCTTCAAATGCAGGGGAAACAAACGAGTTAGCTTCAAATCCAAGCGAATCACATGATTTTGCTTCAAATCAATGCGATGTAGAAGGTTTAGCTTCAAATCCATGCGAAACAAATGATTTACCTTCAGATACTTGCGATATAAGTGATATAGTTTCAAGTGCAGACGAAACAAACGAGTTAGCTTCAAATCCATGCGAAACACATGAATTTGCTTCAAATCAATGCGATGTAGAAGATTTAGCTTCAAATCCATGCGAAAAAAATGATTTAGCATCAGACACTTGCGATATAAGTGATATAGCTTCAAATGCAGGGGAAACAAACGTGTTAGCTTCAAATCCATGCGAAACACATGATTTAGATTCAAATCAATATTATGTGGAAGGTTTAGCTTGAAATCCATGCGACACAAATGATTTAGCTTCAGATACTTGCGATATAAGTGATATAGCTTCAAATGCAGGGGAAACGAACGAGTTAGCTTTAAATCAATGCGAAAGTAGAAGGTTTAGCTTCAAATCCAGGCGAAACAAATGATTTACCTTTAGATACTTGCGATATAAGTTGTTTCGGCCGAATCGCGGACCGCGGGTCAACGCACGCTCGACTTTCGATGTACGCCGTCTCGCCGTTTTTGTCGAATAAACGGCGAGGCGGCAAGACAATAACACGATCGACGTGCGTTGGCCCGACCGTCAAACGCTCGCCTCGGCCGAATGTATACATGCAGCGTTTTTGCCTTAGGAGGCAATGACCGGCTTTCGACACCTGACGATGCGTCACCTTGAGCATCGGCCAGGTGTCTATATATACTGCCGCAAATGTGATAACGGCGAGATTCTCCAAGATATCGATATAGCGAACAGACAGTTTAATTTAGCGCCCCTTGCGCCGATACGAAGCCGTGCTTCAGTTTTTATAGTCCAGTCGTAGCCGTGCTACACTGCATACGCCGAACGGAGCCGTGCTCCAAAAGCTTGTAAATCAAAGGACGGTGGAGTCCAAAACAATAAATCGCGTGTCGTCTCCTCCCGAATTCCGGCGTTTTAATTTTGTGCCGTGCGCAACATAAGTGATATAGCTTCAAATGCAGGGGAAACAAACGAGTTAGCTTCAAATCCATGCGAAACAACTGATTTAGCTTCAAACAGTTGGGATATAAGTGATATAGCTTCTAATGCGGACGAAACAAACGAGTCAGCTTCAAATCAATGCGAAAGTAGAACGTTTAGCTTCAAATCCATGCAACACAAATGATTTAGCTTCAGATTCTTGCCATATAAATGATATTGCTTCAGATGCAGGGGAAACGAACGAGTTAGCTTCAAATCCATGCGAAACAACTGATTTAGCTTCTAACAGTTGATATATAATTGATATAGCTTCAAATGCGGACGAAACAAACCAGTCAGCTTCAAATCAATGCGAAAGTAGTAGGTTTAGCTTCAAATCCATGTGAAACAAATGATTTAGCGTACGATACTTGCGACATAAGGGATATAGTTTCAAATTCAGGGGATACAAATGAGTTAGCTTCAAATCCAAGCGCAACACATGATTTAGCTTCAAATCAATGCGATGTAATAGCTTTAGCTTCAAATCCATGCGAAACGAATGATTTAGATTCAAACAGTTGAGATATAAGTGATATAGCTTCAAAATCAGGGGAAACAAACGAGTTAGCTTCAAATCCAAGCGAATCACATGATTTTGCTTCAAATCAATGCGATGTAGAAGGATTAGCTTCCAATCCATGCGAAGCAAATGATTGAGCTTCAAACAGTTGGGATATAAGTGATATAGCTTCAAATGCAGACGAAACAAACGAGTCAGCTTCAAATCAATGCGAAAGTAGAAGGTTTAGATTCAAATCCATGCGAAACAAATGATTTAGATTTAGATACTAGCGAAATAAGTGATATAGCTTCAAATTCAGACCAGACTAACGATTTATCATCAAAAATATGCGAAACACATGATTTAGCATCAAATCGATGCGATGTAGATGGATTAGCTTCAACTCCAGGCGAAACCAATGATTTAGCTTCAGATACTTGCGATATAAGTGGCATAGCTTCAAATACAGACGAAACAAACGAGTTAGCTTCCAATCCAAGCGAATCACATGATTTAGCTTCAAATGAATGCGATGTAGAAAGTTTAGCTTCAAATCCAGGCGAAACCAATGATTTAGCTTCAGATACTTGCGATATAAGTGGCATAGCTTCAAATGCAGACGAAACAAACGAGTTAGCTTCAGATCCATGCGGAACACATGATTTAGCTGCAAATCAATGCAATGTAGAAGGTATAGCTTCAAATCGAAGCGAAACAAATGTTTTAGCATCAGATACTTACGATATAAGTGATATAGATTCAAATGCAGGGGAACAATCAAGTTAGCATCAAATCCATGCAAATCACATGTTTAAGCTTCAAATCAATGCTATTTGGAAGGTTTAGCTTCAAATCCATGAGACACAAATGATTTAGCTTCAGATACTTGCGATATAAGAGATACAACTACAAATGCAGACGAAATAAATGTCTTAGCTTCCAATCAAAGCGAATCACATGATTTAGCTTCAAATCAATGCGATGTAGAAGGTTTACCTTCAAATCCATGCGAAACAAATGATTTAGCTTCAAATCAATGCGAGGTAGAAGGCTTAGTTTCAAGTCCATAAGAAACAAATGATTCAGGATCAGATAATTGCGATATAAGTGATATATCTTCAAATACAGACGAAAAAAACGAGTTAGCTTCAAATCTAAGAGAAACAAATGATTTAGCTACGAATCAATGCAATGTAGAAGGTTTAGTTTCAAAGCCATGCGAAACCAATGATTTAGCTTCAGATACTTGCGATATAAGTGGCATAGCTTCAAATGCAGACGAAACAAACGAGTTAGCTTCAAATCCATGCGAAACACATGATTTAGCTGTAAATCAATACGATGTAGAAGATTTAGCTTCAAATCCATGAGAAACAAATCATTTAGCTTAAAATCAATGCGAGGTAGAAGGCTTAGCTTCAAATCCATAAGAAACAAATGATTTAGGTTCAGATACTTGCGATATAAGTGATATATCTTCAAATACAGACGAAACAAACGAGTTAGCTTCAGATCCATGCGGAACACATGATTTAGCTGCAAATCAATGCAATGTAGAAGGTATAGCTTCAAATCGAAGCGAAACAAATGTTTTAGCATCAGATACTTACGATATAAGTGATATAGCTTCAAATGCAGGGGAAACAAACAAGTTAGCATCGAATCCATGCAAATCACATGTTTAAGCTTCAAATCAATGCTATGTGGAAGGTTTAGCTTCAAATCCATGAGACACAAATGATTTAGCTTCAGATCAATGCGAGGTAGAAGGCTTAGTTTCAAGTCCATAAGAAACAAATGATTCAGGTTCAGGTACTTGCGATATAAGTGATATATCTTCAAATACAGACGAAACAAACGAGTTAGCTTCAAATCCATGCGAAACAAATGATTTAGATTCAAATCAATGCGAGGTGGAAGGCTTAGCTTCAAATCTATAAGAAACAAATGATTCATGTTCAGATACTTGCGATATAAGTGATATATCTTCAAATACAGACGAAACAAACGAGTTATTTTCAAATCTAAGCGAAACAAATGATTTAGCTTCGAATCAATGCGATGTTGATGGTTTAGCTTCAAATCCATGAGATGTAGAAGGATTAGCTTCAAATCCATGCGAAACAAATGATTTAGCTTCAAACACTTGGGATATAAGTGATATAGATTCAAATGCAGACGAAACAAACGAGTTAGCTTCAAATCCATGCTGAACACATGATTTAGATGCAAATCAATGCAATGTAGATGGTATAGCTTCAAATCGAAGCGAAACAAACGATTTAGCATCAGATACTTGCGATATAAGTGATATAGCTTCAAATGCAGGGGAAACAAACGAGTTTGCTTCACATCCATGCAAAACACATGATTAAGCTTCAAATCAATGCTATGTGGAAGGTTTAGCTTCAAATCCATGCGACACAAATGATTTAGCTTCAGATACTAGCGACATAAGTGATATAGCTTCAAATGCAGATGAAACTAACGAGATAGCTTCAAATCCAAGCGAAACACATGATTTAGATGCAAATCAATGCCATGTAAAAGCTTTAACTTCAAATCCATGCGAAACAAATGATTTAGCTTCAGATACTAGCGACATAAGTGATATAGCTTCAAATGCAGATGAAACAAACCAGTTAGCTTCAATTCCATGCGAATCACATGATTTAGCAGCAAATCAATGCGATGTAGAAGGTTTAGCTTCAAATCCATGCGAAACAAATGATTTAGCTTCAAACAATAGGGATATAAGTGATATAGCTTCAAATGCAGACGAAGCAAACGATTTAGATTCAAATCCATGCAAAACACATGATTTAGCTGCAAATCAATGCGTTGTAGAAGGTTTAGCTTCAAATCCATGCGGAAAAATGATTTAGCTTCAAACACTTGGGATATAAGTGATATAGCTTCAAATGCAGACGAAACAAACGAGTTAGCTTCCAATCCAAGCGAATCACATGATTTAGATTCTATTCAATGCGATGTAGAAGGTTTACCTTCAAATCCATGCGAAACAAATGATTCAGGTTCAGATACTTGCGATATAAGTGATATATCTTCAAATAAAGACGAAACAAACGAGTTAGCTTCAAATCTAAGCGAAACAAATGATTTAGCTTCGAATCAATGCGATGTTGATGGTTTAGCTTCAAATCCATGCGAAAACAATGATTTAGCTTCAGATACTTGCGATATAAGTGGCATAGCTTCAAATACAGACGAAACAAACGAGTTAGCTTCCAATCCAAGCGAATCACATGATTTAGCTTCAAATGAATGCGATGTAGAAAGTTTAGCTTCAAATCCAGGCGAAACCAATGATTTAGCTTCAGATACTTGCGATATAAGTGGCATAGCTTCAAATGCAGACGAAACAAACGAGTTAGCTTCAGATCCATGCGGAACACATGATTTAGCTGCAAATCAATGCAATGTAGAAGGTATAGCTTCAAATCGAAGCGAAACAAATGTTTTAGCATCAGATACTTACGATATAAGTGATATAGATTCAAATGCAGGGGAAACAATCAAGTTAGCATCAAATCCATGCAAATCACATGTTTAAGCTTCAAATCAATGCTATTTGGAAGGTTTAGCTTCAAATCCATGAGACACAAATGATTTAGCTTCAGATACTTGCGATATAAGAGATACAACTTCAAATGCAGACGAAATAAATGTCTTAGCTTCCAATCAAAGCGAATCACATGATTTAGCTTCAAATCAATGCGATGTAGAAGGTTTACCTTCAAATCCATGCGAAACAAATGATTTAGCTTCAAATCAATGCGAGGTAGAAGGCTTAGTTTCAAGTCCATAAGAAACAAATGATTCAGGATCAGATAATTGCGATATAAGTGATATATCTTCAAATACAGACGAAAAAAACGAGTTAGCTTCAAATCTAAGAGAAACAAATGATTTAGCTACGAATCAATGCAATGTAGAAGGTTTAGTTTCAAAGCATGCGAAACCAATGATTTAGCTTCAGATACTTGCGATATAAGTGGCATAGCTTCAAATGCAGACGAAACAAACGAGTTAGCTTCAAATCCATGCGAAACACATGATTTAGCTGTAAATCAATACGATGTAGAAGATTTAGCTTCAAATCCATGAGAAACAAATCATTTAGCTTAAAATCAATGCGAGGTAGAAGGCTTAGCTTCAAATCCATAAGAAACAAATGATTTAGGTTCAGATACTTGCGATATAAGTGATATATCTTCAAATACAGACGAAACAAACGAGTTAGCTTCAGATCCATGCGGAACACATGATTTAGCTGCAAATCAATGCAATGTAGAAGGTATAGCTTCAAATCGAAGCGAAACAAATGTTTTAGCATCAGATACTTACGATATAAGTGATATAGCTTCAAATGCAGGGGAAACAAACAAGTTAGCATCGAATCCATGCAAATCACATGTTTAAGCTTCAAATCAATGCTATGTGGAAGGTTTAGCTTCAAATCCATGAGACACAAATGATTTAGCTTCAGATCAATGCGAGGTAGAAGGCTTAGTTTCAAGTCCATAAGAAACAAATGATTCAGGTTCAGATACTTGCGATATAAGTGATATATCTTCAAATACAGACGAAACAAACGAGTTAGCTTCAAATCCATGCGAAACAAATGATTTAGATTCAAATCAATGCGAGGTGGAAGGCTTAGCTTCAAATCTATAAGAAACAAATGATTCATGTTCAGATACTTGCGATATAAGTGATATATCTTCAAATACAGACGAAACAAACGAGTTATTTTCAAATCTAAGCGAAACAAATGATTTAGCTTCGAATCAATGCGATGTTGATGGTTTAGCTTCAAATCCATGAGATGTAGAAGGATTAGCTTCAAATCCATGCGAAACAAATGATTTAGCTTCAAACACTTGGGATATAAGTGATATAGATTCAAATGCAGACGAAACAAACGAGTTAGCTTCAAATCCATGCTGAACACATGATTTAGATGCAAATCAATGCAATGTAGATGGTATAGCTTCAAATCGAAGCGAAACAAACGATTTAGCATCAGATACTTGCGATATAAGTGATATAGCTTCAAATGCAGGGGAAACAAACGAGTTTGCTTCACATCCATGCAAAACACATGATTAAGCTTCAAATCAATGCTATGTGGAAGGTTTAGCTTCAAATCCATGCGACACAAATGATTTAGCTTCAGATACTAGCGACATAAGTGATATAGCTTCAAATGCAGATGAAACTAACGAGATAGCTTCAAATCCAAGCGAAACACATGATTTAGATGCAAATCAATGCCATGTAAAAGCTTTAACTTCAAATCCATGCGAAACAAATGATTTAGCTTCAGATACTAGCGACATAAGTGATATAGCTTCAAATGCAGATGAAACAAACCAGTTAGCTTCAATTCCATGCGAATCACATGATTTAGCAGCAAATCAATGCGATGTAGAAGGTTTAGCTTCAAATCCATGCGAAACAAATGATTTAGCTTCAAACAATAGGGATATAAGTGATATAGCTTCAAATGCAGACGAAGCAAACGATTTAGATTCAAATCCATGCAAAACACATGATTTAGCTGCAAATCAATGCGTTGTAGAAGGTTTAGCTTCAAATCCATGCGGAAAAATGATTTAGCTTCAAACACTTGGGATATAAGTGATATAGCTTCAAATGCAGACGAAACAAACGAGTTAGCTTCCAATCCAAGCGAATCACATGATTTAGATTCTATTCAATGCGATGTAGAAGGTTTACCTTCAAATCCATGCGAAACAAATGATTCAGGTTCAGATACTTGCGATATAAGTGATATATCTTCAAATAAAGACGAAACAAACGAGTTAGCTTCAAATCTAAGCGAAACAAATGATTTAGCTTCGAATCAATACGATGTTGATGGTTTAGCTTCAAATCCATGCGAAAACAATGATTTAGCTTCAAATACTTGCGATATAAGTGGCATAGCTTCAAATGCAGACAAAAAGAACCAGATAGGTTCAATTCCATGCGAAACAAATGATTTAGTTAAAATTAATGCGAGGTAGAAAATTTATCTTCAAATCCATGCGAAACAAATGATTTAGCTTCAAGCACTTGGGATATAAGTGACATAGCTTCAAATGCAGACGAAACAAACGAGTTAGCTTCCAATCCAAGCGAATCCCTTGATTTAACTTCAAATCAATGCGATGTAGAAAGTTTAGCTTCAAATCCATGCGAAACAAATGATTTAGATTTAGATACTACCGACATAAGTGATATAGCTTCAAATGCAGATGAAACTAACGAGTTAGCTTCAAATCCAAGCGAAACACATGATTTAGATACAAATCGATGCTATGTAAAAGATTTAACTTCAAATCCATGCGAAACAAATGATTTAGCTTCAGATACTAGCGACATAAGTGATATAGCTTCAAATGCAGAGAAACAAACCAGTTAGCTTCAATTCCATGCGAATCACATGATTTAGCAGCAATTCAATGCGATGTAGAAGGTTTAGCTTTAAATCCATGCGAAACAAATGATTTAGCTTCAAACAATTGGGATATAAGTGATATAGCTTCAAATGCAGACGAAGCAAACGATTTAGATTCAAATCCATGCAAAACACATGATTTAGCTGCAAATCAATGCTATGTAGAATTTTTCGCTTCAAATCCATGTGACACTAATGATTACGCTTCATATACTAGCGATATAAGTGATATAGCTTAAAATGCAGACGATACAAACGAGTTAGCTTCAAATCCATGCGAAACACATGATTTAGCTTCAAATCAATGCGATGTAGAAGAGTTAGCTTCAAATCCATTCGAAGCAAATGATTGAGCTTCAAACATTTGGGATATATGTGATATAGCTTAAAATGCAGACGAAACAAACGAGTTAGCTTCAAATCCATGCGAAGCACATGATTTAGCTGCAAATCAATACTATGTAGAAGGTTTATCTTCAAATCCATGAGGCACAAATGATTTAGATTCAGATACTTGCACTATAAGTGATACAGCTTCAAATGAAGACGAATCAAGCGAGTTAGCTTCCAATCCAAGCGAATCACATGATTTATCTTCAAATCAATGCGAAACAAATGATTTAGCTTTAGATACTAGCGATATAAGTGATATAGCTTCAAATGCAGACAAGACTAACGAGTTAGCTTCAAATCCATGCGAAACACATGATTTAGCTTCAAATCAAAGCGATGTAGAAGGTTTAGCTTCAAATCAATACGTTGTAGAAGGTTTAGCTTCATATCCATGCGACACAAATGATTTAGCTTCAAATACTTGCGATATAAATTATATAGCTTCAAATGCAGGCGAAACAAACGAGTTTGCTTCAGATGAATGCGAAAGAAATGGTTTAACTCATAATACTTGTGATATACATTATTCAGCTACAACTGCATGCGAAACAAATTAGTTAGCTTCAGATACTTGCGATATATGTGATATAGCTTTAAATCCAGACGAAACAAACGGGTTAGCTTCAAATCCAAGCGAATCACATAATTTAGCTTCAAATCAATGCGAGGTAGAAGGCTTAGCTTCAAATCCATAAGAAACAAATGATTCAGGTTCAGATACTTGCGATATAAGTGATATATCTTCAAATACAGACGAAACAAACGAGTTAGCTTCAAATCTAAGCGAAACAAAAGATTTAGCTTCGAATCAATGCGATGTTGATGATTTAGCTTCAAATCCATGCGAAGACAATGATTTAGCTTCAAATACTTGCGATATAAGTGGCATAGCTTCAAATGCAGACAAAAAGAACCAGATAGCTTCAATTCCATGCGAAACAAATGATTTAGTTAAAATTAATGCGAGGTAGAAAGTTTATCTTCAAATCCATGCGAAACAAATGATTGAGCTTCAAACACTTGGGATATAAGTGACATAGCTTCAAATGCAGACGAAGCAAACGAGTTAGCTTCCAATCCAAGCGAATCCCATGATTTAACTTCAAATCAATGCGATGTAGAAAGTTTAGCTTCAAATCCATGCGAAACAAATGATTTAGAATTAGATACTATCGAAATAAGTGATATAACTTCAAATGCAGACGTGACTAACGAGTTAGCATCAAAAATATGCGAAACACATGATGTAGCATCAAATCAATGCGATGTAGAAGTATTAGCTTCCAATCCATGCGAAGCAAATGATTTAGCTTCTAACAGTTGATATATAATTGATATAGCTTCAAATGCGGACGAAACAAACCAGTCAGCTTCAAATCAATGCGAAAGTAGTAGGTTTAGCTTCAAATCCATGTGAAACAAATGATTTAGCGTACGATACTTGCGACATAAGGGATATAGTTTCAAATTCAGGGGATACAAATGAGTTAGCTTCAAATCCAAGCGCAACACATGATTTAGCTTCAAATCAATGCGATGTAATAGCTTTAGCTTCAAATCCATGCGAAACGAATGATTTAGATTCAAACAGTTGAGATATAAGTGATATAGCTTCAAAATCAGGGGAAACAAACGAGTTAGCTTCAAATCCAAGCGAATCACATGATTTTGCTTCAAATCAATGCGATGTAGAAGGATTAGCTTCCAATCCATGCGAAGCAAATGATTGAGCTTCAAACAGTTGGGATATAAGTGATATAGCTTCAAATGCAGACGAAACAAACGAGTCAGCTTCAAATCAATGCGAAATAGGAAGGTTTAGATTCAAATCCATGCGAAACAAATGATTTAGATTTAGATACTAGCGAAATAAGTGATATAGCTTCAAATTCAGACCAGACTAACGATTTATCATCAAAAATATGCGAAACACATGATTTAGCATCAAATCGATGCGATGTAGATGGATTAGCTTCAACTCCAGGCGAAACCAATGATTTAGCTTCAGATACTTGCGATATAAGTGGCATAGCTTCAAATACAGACGAAACAAACGAGTTAGCTTCCAATCCAAGCGAATCACATGATTTAGCTTCAAATGAATGCGATGTAGAAAGTTTAGCTTCAAATCCAGGCGAAACCAATGATTTAGCTTCAGATACTTGCGATATAAGTGGCATAGCTTCAAATGCAGACGAAACAAACGAGTTAGCTTCAGATCCATGCGGAACGCATGATTTAGCTGCAAATCAATGCAATGTAGAAGGTATAGCTTCAAATCGAAACGAAACAAATGTTTTAGCATCAGATACTTACGATATAAGTGATATAGATTCAAATGCAGGGGAAACAATCAAGTTAGCATCAAATCCATGCAAATCACATGTTTAAGCTTCAAATCAATGCTATTTGGAAGGTTTAGCTTCAAATCCATGAGACACAAATGATTTAGCTTCAGATACTTGCGATATAAGAGATACAACTTCAAATGCAGACGAAATAAATGTCTTAGCTTCCAATCAAAGCGAATCACATGATTTAGCTTCAAATCAATGCGATGTAGAAGGTTTACCTTCAAATCCATGCGAAACAAATGATTTAGCTTCAAATCAATGCGATGTAGAAGGATTAGCTTCAAATCCATGCGAAGCAAATGATTGAGCTTCAAACACTTGGGATATAAGTGATATAGATTCAAATGCAGACGAAACAAACGAGTTAGCTTCAAATCCATGCTGAACACATGATTTAGATGCAAATCAATGCAATGTAGATGGTATTGCTTCAAATCGAAGCGAAACAAACGATTTAGCATCAGATACTTGCGATATAAGTGATATAGCTTCAAATGCAGGGGAAACAAACGAGTTTGCTTCACATCCATGCAAAACACATGATTAAGCTTCAAATCAATGCTATGTGGAAGGTTTAGCTTCAAATCCATGCGACACAAATGATTTAGCTTCAGATACTAGCGACATAAGTGATATAGCTTCAAATGCAGATGAAACTAACGAGATAGCTTCAAATCCAAGCGAAACACATGATTTAGATGCAAATCAATGCTATGTAAAAGCTTTAACTTCAAATCCATGCGAAACAAATGATTTAGCTTCAGATACTAGCGACATAAGTGATATAGCTTCAAATGCAGATGAAACAAACCAGTTAGCTTCATTCCATGCGAATCACATGATTTAGCAGCAAATCAATGCGATGTAGAAGGTTTAGCTTCAAATCCATGCGAAACAAATGATTTAGCTTCAAACAATAGGGATATAAGTGATATAGCTTCAAATGCAGACGAAGCAAACGATTTAGATTCAAATCCATGCAAAACACATGATTTAGCTGCAAATCAATGCGTTGTAGAAGGTTTAGCTTCAAATCCATGCGGAAAAATGATTTAGCTTCAAACACTTGGGATATAAGTGATATAGCTTCAAATGCAGACGAAACAAACGAGTTAGCTTCCAATCCAAGCGAATCACATGATTTAGATTCTATTCAATGCGATGTAGAAGGTTTACCTTCAAATCCATGCGAAACAAATGATTCAGGTTCAGATACTTGCGATATAAGTGATATATCTTCAAATAAAGACGAAACAAACGAGTTAGCTTCAAATCTAAGCGAAACAAATGATTTAGCTTCGAATCAATGCGATGTTGATGGTTTAGCTTCAAATCCATGCGAAAACAATGATTTAGCTTCAAATACTTGCGATATAAGTGGCATAGCTTCAAATGCAGACAAAAAGAACCAGATAGGTTCAATTCCATGCGAAACAAATGATTTAGTTAAAATTAATGCGAGGTAGAAAATTTATCTTCAAATCCATGCGAAACAAATGATTTAGCTTCAAGCACTTGGGATATAAGTGACATAGCTTCAAATGCAGACGAAACAAACGAGTTAGCTTCCAATCCAAGCGAATCCCTTGATTAACTTCAAATCAATGCGATGTAGAAAGTTTAGCTTCAAATCCATGCGAAACAAATGATTTAGATTTAGATACTACCGACATAAGTGATATAGCTTCAAATGCAGATGAAACTAACGAGTTAGCTTCAAATCCAAGCGAAACACATGATTTAGATACAAATCGATGCTATGTAAAAGATTTAACTTCAAATCCATGCGAAACAAATTATTTAGCTTCAGATACTAGCGACATAAGTGATATAGCTTCAAATGCAGATGAAACAAACCAGTTAGCTTCAATTCCATGCGAATCACATGATTTAGCAGCAATTCAATGCGATGTAGAAGGTTTAGCTTTAAATCCATGCGAAACAAATGATTTAGCTTCAAACAATTGGGATATAAGTGATATAGCTTCAAATGCAGGACGAAGCAAACGATTTAGATTCAAATCCATGCAAAACACATGATTTAGCTGCAAATCAGTGCGATGTAGAAGGTTTAGCTTCAAATCCATGCGAAAAAATGATTTAGCTTCAAACACTTGGGATATAAGTGATATAGCTTCAAATGCAGACGAAGCAAACGATTAGCTTCAAATCCATGCAAAACACATGCTTTAGCTGCAAATCAATGCGATGTAGAAGGTATAGCTTCAAATCCATGCGAAACGAATGATTTAGCTTCAAACACTTGGGATATAAGTGATATAGCTTCAAATGCAGATGAAGCAAACGAGTTAGTTTCAAATCCATGCAAAACACATGATTTAGCTGCAAATCAATGCTATGTAGAATTTTTCGCTTCAAATCCATGTGACACTAATGATTACGCTTCATATACTAGCGATATAAGTGATATAGCTTAAATGCAGACGATACAAACGAGTTAGCTTCAAATCCATGCGAAACACATGATTTAGCTTCAAATCAATGCGATGTAGAAGAGTTAGCTTCAAATCCATGCGAAGCAAATGATTGAGCTTCAAACATTTGGGATATATGTGATATAGCTTAAAATGCAGACGAAACAAACGAGTTAGCTTCAAATCCATGCGAAGCACATGATTTAGCTGCAAATCAATACTATGTAGAAGGTTTATCTTCAAATCCATGAGGCACAAATGATTTAGATTCAGATACTTGCACTATAAGTGATACAGCTTCAAATGAAGACGAATCAAGCGAGTTAGCTTCCAATCCAAGCGAATCACATGATTTATCTTCAAATCAATGCGAAACAAATGATTTAGCTTTAGATACTAGCGATATAAGTGATATAGCTTCAAATGCAGACAAGACTAACGAGTTAGCTTCAAATCCATGCGAAACACATGATTTAGCTTCAAATCAAAGCGATGTAGAAGGTTTAGCTTCAAATCAATACGTTGTAGAAGGTTTAGCTTCATATCCATGCGACACAAATGATTTAGCTTCAAATACTTGCGATATAAATTATATAGCTTCAAATGCAGGCGAAACAAACGAGTTTGCATCAGATGAATGCGAAAGAAATGGTTTAACTACAAATACTTGTGATATACATTATTCAGCTACAACTGCATGCGAAACAAATTAGTTAGTTAGTTCAGATACTTGCGATATATGTGATATAGCTTTAAATGCAGACGAAACAAACGAGTTAGCTTCAAATCCATGCGAAACACATGATTCAGCTTCAAATCAAAGCGATGTAGAAGGTTTAGCTTCAAAACACCACCATGTAGAAGGTTTAGCTTCATATCCATGCGACACAAATGATTTAGCTTCAAATACTTGCGATATAAATTATATAGCTTCAAATGCAGGCGAAACAAACGAGTTTGCTTCAGATGAATGCGAAAGAAATGGTTTAACTCATAATACTTGTCATATACATTATTCAGCTACAACTGCATGCGAAACAAATTAGTTAGCTTCAGATACTTGCGATATATGTGATATAGCTTTAAATCCAGACGAAACAAACGGGTTAGCTTCAAATCCAAGCGAATCACATAATTTAGCTTCAAATCAATGCGAGGTAGAAGGCTTAGCTTCAAATCCATAAGAAACAAATGATTCAGGTTCAGATTCTTGCGATATAAGTGATATATCTTCAAATACAGACGAAACAAACGAGTTAGCTTCAAATCTAAGCGAAACAAATGATTTAGCTTCGAATCAATGCGATGTTGATGATTTAGCTTCAAATCCATGCGAAGACAATGATTTAGCTTCAAATACTTGCGATATAAGTGGCATAGCTTCAAATGCAGACAAAAAGAACCAGATAGCTTCAATTCCATGCGAAACAAATGATTTAGTTAAAATTAATGCGAGGTAGAAAGTTTATCTTCAAATCCATGCGAAACAAATGATTGAGCTTCAAACACTTGGGATATAAGTGACATAGCTTCAAATGCAGACGAAGCAAACGAGTTAGCTTCCAATCCAAGCGAATCCCATGATTTAACTTCAAATCAATGCGATGTAGAAAGTTTAGCTTCAAATCCATGCGAAACAAATGATTTAGAATTAGATACTATCGAAATAAGTGATATAACTTCAAATGCAGACGTGACTAACGAGTTAGCATCAAAAATATGCGAAACACATGATGTAGCATCAAATCAATGCGATGTAGAAGTATTAGCTTCAAATCCATGCGAAACAACTGATTTAGCTTCAGATACTACCGACATAAGTGATATAGCTTCAAATGCAGATGAAACTAACGAGTTAGCCTCAAATCCAAGCGAAACACATGATTTAGATGCAAATCAATGCTATGTAAAAGATTTAACTTCAAATCCATCCGAAACAAACGATTTAGCTTCAGATACTAGCGACATAAGTGATATAGCTTCAAATGCAGATGAAACAAACCAGTTAGCTTCAATTCCATGCGAATCACATGATTTAGCAGCAAATCAATGCGATGTAGAAGGTTTAGCTTCAAATCCATGCGAAACAAATGATTTAGCTTCAACACTTGGGATATAAGTGATATAGCTTCAAATGCAGACGAAGCAAACGATTTAGCTTCAAATCCATGCAAAACACATGATTTAGCTGCAATCAATGCGATGTAGAAGGTTTAGCTTCAAATCCATGCGAAACAAATGATTTAGCATCAGATACTTGCGATATAAGTGATATAGCTTCAAATGCAGGGGAAACAAACTAGTTAGCTTCACATCCATGCAAAACACATGATTCAGATGCAAATCAATGCTATGTAAAAGCTTTAACTTCAAATCCATGCGAAACGAATGATTTAGATTCAAACAGTTGAGATATAAGTGATATAGCTTCAAAATCAGGGGAAACAAACGAGTTAGCTTCAAATCCAGCGAATCACATGATTTTGCTTCAAATCAATGCGATGTAGAAGGATTAGCTTCCAATCCATGCGAAGCAAATGATTGAGCTTCAAACAGTTGGGATATAAGTGATATAGCTTCAAATGCAGACGAAACAAACGAGTCAGCTTCAAATCAATGCGAAATAGGAAGGTTTAGATTCAAATCCATGCGAAACAAATGATTTAGATTTAGATACTAGCGGCGAAATAAGTGATATAGCTTCAAATTCAGACCAGACTAACGATTTATCATCAAAAATATGCGAAACACATGATTTAGCATCAAATCGATGCGATGTAGATGGATTAGCTTCAACTCCAGGCGAAACCAATGATTTAGCTTCAGATACTTGCGATATAAGTGGCATAGCTTCAAATACAGACGAAACAAACGAGTTAGCTTCCAATCCAAGCGAATCACATGATTTAGCTTCAAATGAATGCGATGTAGAAAGTTTAGCTTCAAATCCAGGGCGAAACCAATGATTTAGCTTCAGATACTTGCGATATAAGTGGCATAGCTTCAAATGCAGACGAAACAAACGAGTTAGCTTCAGATCCATGCGGAACGCATGATTTAGCTGCAAATCAATGCAATGTAGAAGGTATAGCTTCAAATCGAAACGAAACAAATGTTTTAGCATCAGATACTTACGATATAAGTGATATAGATTCAAATGCAGGGGAAACAATCAAGTTAGCATCAAATCCATGCAAATCACATGTTTAAGCTTCAAATCAATGCTATTTGGAAGGTTTAGCTTCAAATCCATGAGACACAAATGATTTAGCTTCAGATACTTGCGATATAAGAGATACAACTTCAAATGCAGACGAAATAAATGTCTTAGCTTCCAATCAAAGCGAATCACATGATTTAGCTTCAAATCAATGCGATGTAGAAGGTTTACCTTCAAATCCATGCGAAACAAATGATTTAGCTTCAAATCAATGCGATGTAGAAGGATTAGCTTCAAATCCATGCGAAGCAAATGATTGAGCTTCAAACACTTGGGATATAAGTGATATAGATTCAAATGCAGACGAAACAAACGAGTTAGCTTCAAATCCATGCTGAACACATGATTTAGATGCAAATCAATGCAATGTAGATGGTATTGCTTCAAATCGAAGCGAAACAAACGATTTAGCATCAGATACTTGCGATATAAGTGATATAGCTTCAAATGCAGGGGAAACAAACGAGTTTGCTTCACATCCATGCAAAACACATGATTAAGCTTCAAATCAATGCTATGTGGAAGGTTTAGCTTCAAATCCATGCGACACAAATGATTTAGCTTCAGATACTAGCGACATAAGTGATATAGCTTCAAATGCAGATGAAACTAACGAGATAGCTTCAAATCCAAGCGAAACACATGATTTAGATGCAAATCAATGCTATGTAAAAGCTTTAACTTCAAATCCATGCGAACAAATGATTTAGCTTCAGATACTAGCGACATAAGTGATATAGCTTCAAATGCAGATGAAACAAACCAGTTAGCTTCAATTCCATGCGAATCACATGATTTAGCAGCAAATCAATGCGATGTAGAAGGTTAGCTTCAAATCCATGCGAAACAAATGATTTAGCTTCAAACAATAGGGATATAAGTGATATAGCTTCAAATGCAGACGAAGCAAACGATTTAGATTCAAATCCATGCAAAACACATGATTTAGCTGCAAATCAATGCGTTGTAGAAGGTTTAGCTTCAAATCCATGCGGAAAAATGATTTAGCTTCAAACACTTGGGATATAAGTGATATAGCTTCAAATGCAGACGAAACAAACGAGTTAGCTTCCAATCCAAGCGAATCACATGATTTAGATTCTATTCAATGCGATGTAGAAGGTTTACCTTCAAATCCATGCGAAACAAATGATTCAGGTTCAGATACTTGCGATATAAGTGATATATCTTCAAATAAAGACGAACAAACGAGTTAGCTTCAAATCTAAGCGAAACAAATGATTTAGCTTCGAATCAATGCGATGTTGATGGTTTAGCTTCAAATCCATGCGAAAACAATGATTTAGCTTCAAATACTTGCGATATAAGTGGCATAGCTTCAAATGCAGACAAAAAGAACCAGATAGGTTCAATTCCATGCGAAACAAATGATTTAGTTAAAATTAATGCGAGGTAGAAAATTTATCTTCAAATCCATGCGAAACAAATGATTTAGCTTCAAGCACTTGGGATATAAGTGACATAGCTTCAAATGCAGACGAAACAAACGAGTTAGCTTCCAATCCAAGCGAATCCCTTGATTTAACTTCAATCAATGCGATGTAGAAAGTTTAGCTTCAAATCCATGCGAAACAAATGATTTAGATTTAGATACTACCGACATAAGTGATATAGCTTCAAATGCAGATGAAACTAACGAGTTAGCTTCAAATCCAAGCGAAACACATGATTTAGATACAAATCGATGCTATGTAAAAGATTTAACTTCAAATCCATGCGAAACAAATTATTAGCTTCAGATACTAGCGACATAAGTGATATAGCTTCAAATGCAGATGAAACAAACCAGTTAGCTTCAATTCCATGCGAATCACATGATTTAGCAGCAATTCAATGCGATGTAGAAGTTTAGCTTTAAATCCATGCGAAACAAATGATTTAGCTTCAAACAATTGGGATATAAGTGATATAGCTTCAAATGCAGACGAAGCAAACGATTTAGATTCAAATCCATGCAAAACACATGATTTAGCTGCAAATCAGTGCGATGTAGAAGGTTTAGCTTCAAATCCATGCGAAAAAATGATTTAGCTTCAAACACTTGGGATATAAGTGATATAGCTTCAAATGCAGACGAAGCAAACGATATTAGCTTCAAATCCATGCAAAACACATGCTTTAGCTGCAAATCAATGCGATGTAGAAGGTATAGCTTCAAATCCATGCGAAACGAATGATTTAGCTTCAAACACTTGGGATATAAGTGATATAGCTTCAAATGCAGATGAAGCAAACGAGTTAGTTTCAAATCCATGCAAAACACATGATTTAGCTGCAAATCAATGCTATGTAGAATTTTTCGCTTCAAATCCATGTGACACTAATGATTACGCTTCATATACTAGCGATATAAGTGATATAGCTTAAAATGCAGACGATACAAACGAGTTAGCTTCAAATCCATGCGAAACACATGATTTAGCTTCAAATCAATGCGATGTAGAAGAGTTAGCTTCAAATCCATGCGAAGCAAATGATTGAGCTTCAAACATTTGGGATATATGTGATATAGCTTAAAATGCAGACGAAACAAACGAGTTAGCTTCAAATCCATGCGAAGCACATGATTTAGCTGCAAATCAATACTATGTAGAAGGTTTATCTTCAAATCCATGAGGCACAAATGATTTAGATTCAGATACTTGCACTATAAGTGATACAGCTTCAAATGAAGACGAATCAAGCGAGTTAGCTTCCAATCCAAGCGAATCACATGATTTATCTTCAAATCAATGCGAAACAAATGATTTAGCTTTAGATACTAGCGATATAAGTGATATAGCTTCAAATGCAGACAAGACTAACGAGTTAGCTTCAAATCCATGCGAAACACATGATTTAGCTTCAAATCAAAGCGATGTAGAAGGTTTAGCTTCAAATCAATACGTTGTAGAAGGTTTAGCTTCATATCCATGCGACACAAATGATTTAGCTTCAAATACTTGCGATATAAATTATATAGCTTCAAATGCAGGCGAAACAAACGAGTTTGCATCAGATGAATGCGAAAGAAATGGTTTAACTACAAATACTTGTGATATACATTATTCAGCTACAACTGCATGCGAAACAAATTAGTTAGTTAGTTCAGATACTTGCGATATATGTGATATAGCTTTAAATGCAGACGAAACAAACGAGTTAGCTTCAAATCCATGCGAAACACATGATTCAGCTTCAAATCAAAGCGATGTAGAAGGTTTAGCTTCAAAACACCACCATGTAGAAGGTTTAGCTTCATATCCATGCGACACAAATGATTTAGCTTCAAATACTTGCGATATAAATTATATAGCTTCAAATGCAGGCGAAACAAACGAGTTTGCTTCAGATGAATGCGAAAGAAATGGTTTAACTCATAATACTTGTGATATACATTATTCAGCTACAACTGCATGCGAAACAAATTAGTTAGCTTCAGATACTTGCGATATATGTGATATAGCTTTAAATCCAGACGAAACAAACGGGTTAGCTTCAAATCCAAGCGAATCACATAATTTAGCTTCAAATCAATGCGAGTAGAAGGCTTAGCTTCAAATCCATAAGAAACAAATGATTCAGGTTCAGATTCTTGCGATATAAGTGATATATCTTCAAATACAGACGAAACAAACGAGTTAGCTTCAAATCTAAGCGAAACAAATGATTTAGCTTCGAATCAATGCGATGTGATGATTTAGCTTCAAATCCATGCGAAGACAATGATTTAGCTTCAAATACTTGCGATATAAGTGGCATAGCTTCAAATGCAGACAAAAAGAACCAGATAGCTTCAATTCCATGCGAAACAAATGATTTAGTTAAAATTAATGCGAGGTAGAAAGTTTATCTTCAAATCCATGCGAAACAAATGATTGAGCTTCAAACACTTGGGATATAAGTGACATAGCTTCAAATGCAGACGAAGCAAACGAGTTAGCTTCCAATCCAAGCGAATCCCATGATTTAACTTCAAATCAATGCGATGTAGAAAGTTTAGCTTCAAATCCATGCGAAACAAATGATTTAGAATTAGATACTATCGAAATAAGTGATATAACTTCAAATGCAGACGTGACTAACGAGTTAGCATCAAAAATATGCGAAACACATGATGTAGCATCAAATCAATGCGATGTAGAAGTATTAGCTTCAAATCCATGCGAAACAACTGATTTAGCTTCAGATACTACCGACATAAGTGATATAGCTTCAAATGCAGATGAAACTAACGAGTTAGCCTCAAATCCAAGCGAAACACATGATTTAGATGCAAATCAATGCTATGTAAAAGATTTAACTTCAAATCCATCCGAAACAAACGATTTAGCTTCAGATACTAGCGACATAAGTGATATAGCTTCAAATGCAGATGAAACAAACCAGTTAGCTTCAATTCCATGCGAATCACATGATTTAGCAGCAAATCAATGCGATGTAGAAGGTTTAGCTTCAAATCCATGCGAAACAAATGATTTAGCTTCAAACACTTGGGATATAAGTGATATAGCTTCAAATGCAGACGAAGCAAACGATTTAGCTTCAAATCCATGCAAAACACATGATTTAGCTGCAAATCAATGCGATGTAGAAGGTTTAGCTTCAAATCATGCGAAACAAATGATTTAGCATCAGATACTTGCGATATAAGTGATATAGCTTCAAATGCAGGGGAAACAAACTAGTTAGCTTCACATCCATGCAAAACACATGATTCAGATGCAAATCAATGCTATGTAAAAGCTTTAACTTCAAATCCATGCGAAACAAATGATTTAGCTTCAGATACTAGCGACATAAGTGATAAAGCTTCAAATGCAGATGAAACAAACCAGTTAGCTTCAATTCCATGCGAATCACATGATTTAGCAGCAAATCAATGCGATGTAGAAGGTTTAGCTTCAAATCCATGCGAAACAAATGATTTAGCTGCATATCAATGCTACGTAGAAGGTTTAGCTTCAAATCCATGAGACACAAATGATTTAGCTTCAGATACTTGCGATATAAGTGATACAGCTTCAAATGCAGACGAAATAAACGACTTAGCTACCAATCCAAGCGAATCACATGATTTAGCTTCAAATCAATGCGATGTAGAAGGTTTAGCTTCAAATCCATGCGAAACAAATGATTTAGCTTCAAATCAATGCGAGGTAGAAGGCTTAGCTTCAAATCCATAAGAAACAAATGATTTAGGATCAGATACTTGCGATATAAGTGATATATCTTCAAATAAAGACGAAACAAACGAGTTAGCTTCAAATCTAAGCGAAACAAATGATTTAGCTTCGAATCAATGTGATGTAGAAGGTTTAGCTTCAAATCCATGCGAAACCAATGATTTAGCTTCAGCTACTTGCGATGTAGAAGGCTTAGCTTCAAATCCATAAGAAACAAATGATTTAGGTTCAGATAGTTGCGATATAAGTGATATATCTTCAAATACGGACGAAACAAACGAGTTAGCTTCAAATATTAGCGAAACAAATGATTTAGCTTCGAATCAATGCGATGTAGAAGGTCTAGCTTCAAATCCATGCGGAACAAATGATTTAGATTCAAACACTTGGGATATAAGTGATATAGCTTCAAATGAAGACGAAGCAAACGAGTTAGCTTCAAATTCATGCAAAACACATGATTTAGCTGCAAATCAATGCGATGTAGAAGGATTAGCTTCAAATCCATGCGAAACAAATGATGTAGCTTCAAACACTTGGGATATAAGTGATATAGCTTCAAATGCAGACGAAACAAACGAGTTAGCTTCAAATCCATGTTAAACACATGATTTAGCTACAAATCAATGCAATGTACATGGTATAGCTTCAAATCGAAGTGAAACAAATGAATTAGCATCAGATACTTGCGATATAAGTGATATAGCTTCAAATGCAGGGGAAACAAACTAGTTAGCTTCACATCCATGCAAAACACATGATTAAGCTTCAAATCAATGCTATGTGGAACGTTTAGCTTCAAATCCATGCGACGCAAATGATTTAGCTTCAGATACTAGCGACATAAGTGATATAGCTTCAAATGCAGATGAAACTAACGAGTTAGCTTCAAATCCAAGCGAAACACATGATTTAGATGCAAATCAATGCTATGTAAAAGCTTTATCTTCAAATCAATGCGAAACAAATGATTTAGCTTCAGATACTAGCGACATAAGTGATATAGCTTAAAATGCAGACGATACAAACGAGTTAGCTTCAAATCCCTGCGAAACACATGATTTAGCTTCAAATCAATGCGGTATACAAGGTTTTGCTTCAAATCCAAGCGAAACAAATGATTTAGCTTCAAATCAATGCGAAGTAGAAGGCTTAGCTTCAAATCCATGCGAAACAAATGATTTAGGTTCAGATACTTGCGATTTAAGTGATATAGCTTCAAATGCAGACGAAACAAACGGGTTAGCTTCAAATCCAAGCGACTCACATAATTTAGCTTCAAATCAATGCGATGTAGAAGGTTTAGCTTCAAATCCACGCGAAACAAATGATTTAGCTTCAGATACTTGCGATATAAGTGATATAGCTTCAAATGCAGGGGAAACGAACGAGTTAGCTTCAAATCCATGCAAAACAAATGGTTTAGCTTCAAACAGTTGGGATATAAGTGATATAGCTTCAAATGCGGACGAAACAAACGAGACAGCTTCAAATCAATGCAAAAGTAGAAGGTTTAGATTCAAATCCATGCGAAACATATGATTTAGCTTCAGATACTTGCGATATAAGTGATATAGCATCAAATGCTGACGAAAGGAACGAGTTAGCTTCAAATAGATGCGAAAGACATGATTTAGCTGCAAATCAATGCGATGTAGAAGGTATAGCATCAAATCGAAGCGAAACACATGATTTAGCACTGGAACTTGCGATATAAGTGATATAGCTTCAAATTCAGACGAATCAAACGAGTTAGCTTCAACTCCATGCGAAACACACGATTTAGCTTCAAATCAATTGCGAAGTTCAAGGCTAAGCTTCAAATTCAAGTGAATCACATGATTTGGCAGCAAATCAATGCGATGTAGAAGGTTTAGGTTCAAATCCATGCGAAACCAATGATTTAGCTTCAGATACTTGCGATATATGTGATATATCTTCAAATGCAGACGAAACAAACGAGTTAGCTTCAAATGCATGCGAAATATATGATTTAGCAGCAAATCAATGCGATGTAGAAGGTTGAGCTTCAAATCCATGCGAAACCAATGATTTAGCTTCAGATACTTGCGATGTGAGTGGCATAGCTTCAAATGCAGACGAAACAAACGAGTTAGCTTCTAATCCATGCGAAACACATGATTTAGCTTCAAATCAATGCGATGTAGAAGGTTTAGCTTCAAATCCATGCGAAACAAATGATTTAGCTTCAAACACTTGGAATATAAGTGACATAGCTTCAAATGCAGACGAAGCAATCGAGTTAGCTTCAAAATCCATGCGATACACATGATTTAGCAGCAAATCAATGCGATGTAGAAGGTTTAGCTTCAAAATCATGTGAAAAAAATGATTTAGCATCAGATACTTGCGATATAAGTGATATAGCTTCAAATGCAGACGAAACAAACGAGTTAGCTTGAAACTCCATGCGAAACACATGATTTAGTAGCAAATCAATGCGATGTAGAAGGTTTAGCTTCAAATCCATGCGAAACCAATCATTTAGCTTCAGATACTTGCGATATAAATGGCACAGCTTCAAATGCAGACGAAAGAAACCAGTTAGCTTCAATTCCATGCGCAACATATGATTTAGTTAAAATTAATGCGATGTAGAAGGTTTAGCTTCAAATCCATGCGAAACAAATGATTTAGCTTCAGATACTAGCGACATAAGTGATATAGCTTCAAATGCAGATGAAACAAACCAGTTAGCTTCAATTCCATGCGAATCACATGATTTAGCAGCAATTCAATGCGATGTAGAAGGTTTAGCTTTAAATCCATGCGAAACAAATGATTTAGCTTCAAACAATTGGGATATAAGTGATATAGCTTCAAATGCAGACGAAGCAAACGATTTAGATTCAAATCCATGCAAAACACATGATTTAGCTGCAAATCAATGCTATGTAGAATTTTTCGCTTCAAATCCATGTGACACTAATGATTACGCTTCATATACTAGCGATATAAGTGATATAGCTTAAAATGCAGACGATACAAACGAGTTAGCTTCAAATCCATGCGAAACACATGATTTAGCTTCAAATCAATGCGATGTAGAAGAGTTAGCTTCAAATCCATGCGAAGCAAATGATTGAGCTTCAAACATTTGGGATATATGTGATATAGCTTAAAATGCAGACGAAACAAACGAGTTAGCTTCAAATCCATGCGAAGCACATGATTTAGCTGCAAATCAATACTATGTAGAAGGTTTATCTTCAAATCCATGAGGCACAAATGATTTAGATTCAGATACTTGCACTATAAGTGATACAGCTTCAAATGAAGACGAATCAAGCGAGTTAGCTTCCAATCCAAGCGAATCACATGATTTATCTTCAAATCAATGCGAAACAAATGATTTAGCTTTAGATACTAGCGATATAAGTGATATAGCTTCAAATGCAGACAAGACTAACGAGTTAGCTTCAAATCCATGCGAAACACATGATTTAGCTTCAAATCAAAGCGATGTAGAAGGTTTAGCTTCAAATCAATACGTTGTAGAAGGTTTAGCTTCATATCCATGCGACACAAATGATTTAGCTTCAAATACTTGCGATATAAATTATATAGCTTCAAATGCAGGCGAAACAAACGAGTTTGCTTCAGATGAATGCGAAAGAAATGGTTTAACTCATAATACTTGTGATATACATTATTCAGCTACAACTGCATGCGAAACAAATTAGTTAGCTTCAGATACTTGCGATATATGTGATATAGCTTTAAATCCAGACGAAACAAACGGGTTAGCTTCAAATCCAAGCGAATCACATAATTTAGCTTCAAATCAATGCGAGGTAGAAGGCTTAGCTTCAAATCCATAAGAAACAAATGATTCAGGTTCAGATACTTGCGATATAAGTGATATATCTTCAAATACAGACGAAACAAACGAGTTAGCTTCAAATCTAAGCGAAACAAAAGATTTAGCTTCGAATCAATGCGATGTTGATGATTTAGCTTCAAATCCATGCGAAGACAATGATTTAGCTTCAAATACTTGCGATATAAGTGGCATAGCTTCAAATGCAGACAAAAAGAACCAGATAGCTTCAATTCCATGCGAAACAAATGATTTAGTTAAAATTAATGCGAGGTAGAAAGTTTATCTTCAAATCCATGCGAAACAAATGATTGAGCTTCAAACACTTGGATATAAGTGACATAGCTTCAAATGCAGACGAAGCAAACGAGTTAGCTTCCAATCCAAGCGAATCCCATGATTTAACTTCAAATCAATGCGATGTAGAAAGTTTAGCTTCAAATCCATGCGAAACAAATGATTTAGAATTAGATACTATCGAAATAAGTGATATAACTTCAAATGCAGACGTGACTAACGAGTTAGCATCAAAAATATGCGAAACACATGATGTAGCATCAAATCAATGCGATGTAGAAGTATTAGCTTCCAATCCATGCGAAGCAAATGATTTAGCTTCTAACAGTTGATATATAATTGATATAGCTTCAAATGCGGACGAAACAAACCAGTCAGCTTCAAATCAATGCGAAAGTAGTAGGTTTAGCTTCAAATCCATGTGAAACAAATGATTTAGCGTACGATACTTGCGACATAAGGGATATAGTTTCAAATTCAGGGGATACAAATGAGTTAGCTTCAAATCCAAGCGCAACACATGATTTAGCTTCAAATCAATGCGATGTAATAGCTTTAGCTTCAAATCCATGCGAAACGAATGATTTAGATTCAAACAGTTGAGATATAAGTGATATAGCTTCAAAATCAGGGGAAACAAACGAGTTAGCTTCAAATCCAAGCGAATCACATGATTTTGCTTCAAATCAATGCGATGTAGAAGGATTAGCTTCCAATCCATGCGAAGCAAATGATTGAGCTTCAAACAGTTGGGATATAAGTGATATAGCTTCAAATGCAGACGAAACAAACGAGTCAGCTTCAAATCAATGCGAAATAGGAAGGTTTAGATTCAAATCCATGCGAAACAAATGATTTAGATTTAGATACTAGCGAAATAAGTGATATAGCTTCAAATTCAGACCAGACTAACGATTTATCATCAAAAATATGCGAAACACATGATTTAGCATCAAATCGATGCGATGTAGATGGATTAGCTTCAACTCCAGGCGAAACCAATGATTTAGCTTCAGATACTTGCGATATAAGTGGCATAGCTTCAAATACAGACGAAACAAACGAGTTAGCTTCCAATCCAAGCGAATCACATGATTTAGCTTCAAATGAATGCGATGTAGAAAGTTTAGCTTCAAATCCAGGCGAAACCAATGATTTAGCTTCAGATACTTGCGATATAAGTGGCATAGCTTCAAATGCAGACGAAACAAACGAGTTAGCTTCAGATCCATGCGGAACGCATGATTTAGCTGCAAATCAATGCAATGTAGAAGGTATAGCTTCAAATCGAAACGAAACAAATGTTTTAGCATCAGATACTTACGATATAAGTGATATAGATTCAAATGCAGGGGAAACAATCAAGTTAGCATCAAATCCATGCAAATCACATGTTTAAGCTTCAAATCAATGCTATTTGGAAGGTTTAGCTTCAAATCCATGAGACACAAATGATTTAGCTTCAGATACTTGCGATATAAGAGATACAACTTCAAATGCAGACGAAATAAATGTCTTAGCTTCCAATCAAAGCGAATCACATGATTTAGCTTCAAATCAATGCGATGTAGAAGGTTTACCTTCAAATCCATGCGAAACAAATGATTTAGCTTCAAATCAATGCGATGTAGAAGGATTAGCTTCAAATCCATGCGAAGCAAATGATTGAGCTTCAAACACTTGGGATATAAGTGATATAGATTCAAATGCAGACGAAACAAACGAGTTAGCTTCAAATCCATGCTGAACACATGATTTAGATGCAAATCAATGCAATGTAGATGGTATAGCTTCAAATCGAAGCGAAACAAACGATTTAGCATCAGATACTTGCGATATAAGTGATATAGCTTCAAATGCAGGGGAAACAAACGAGTTTGCTTCACATCCATGCAAAACACATGATTAAGCTTCAAATCAATGCTATGTGGAAGGTTTAGCTTCAAATCCATGCGACACAAATGATTTAGCTTCAGATACTAGCGACATAAGTGATATAGCTTCAAATGCAGATGAAACTAACGAGATAGCTTCAAATCCAAGCGAAACACATGATTTAGATGCAAATCAATGCTATGTAAAAGCTTTAACTTCAAATCCATGCGAAACAAATGATTTAGCTTCAGATACTAGCGACATAAGTGATATAGCTTCAAATGCAGATGAAACAAACCAGTTAGCTTCAATTCCATGCGAATCACATGATTTAGCAGCAAATCAATGCGATGTAGAAGGTTTAGCTTCAAATCCATGCGAAACAAATGATTTAGCTTCAAACAATAGGGATATAAGTGATATAGCTTCAAATGCAGACGAAGCAAACGATTTAGATTCAAATCCATGCAAAACACATGATTTAGCTGCAAATCAATGCGTTGTAGAAGGTTTAGCTTCAAATCCATGCGGAAAAATGATTTAGCTTCAAACACTTGGGATATAAGTGATATAGCTTCAAATGCAGACGAAACAAACGAGTTAGCTTCCAATCCAAGCGAATCACATGATTTAGATTCTATTCAATGCGATGTAGAAGGTTTACCTTCAAATCCATGCGAAACAAATGATTTAGCTTCAAACAATTGGGATATAAGTGATATAGCTTCAAATGCAGACGAAGCAAACGATTTAGATTCAAATCCATGCAAAACACATGATTTAGCTGCAAATCAGTGCGATGTAGAAGGTTTAGCTTCAAATCCATGCGAAAAAATGATTTAGCTTCAAACACTTGGGATATAAGTGATATAGCTTCAAATGCAGACGAAGCAAACGATTAGCTTCAAATCCATGCAAAACACATGCTTTAGCTGCAAATCAATGCGATGTAGAAGGTATAGCTTCAAATCCATGCGAAACGAATGATTTAGCTTCAAACACTTGGGATATAAGTGATATAGCTTCAAATGCAGATGAAGCAAACGAGTTAGTTTCAAATCCATGCAAAACACATGATTTAGCTGCAAATCAATGCTATGTAGAATTTTTCGCTTCAAATCCATGTGACACTAATGATTACGCTTCATATACTAGCGATATAAGTGATATAGCTTAAAATGCAGACGATACAAACGAGTTAGCTTCAAATCCATGCGAAACACATGATTTAGCTTCAAATCAATGCGATGTAGAAGAGTTAGCTTCAAATCCATGCGAAGCAAATGATTGAGCTTCAAACATTTGGGATATATGTGATATAGCTTAAAATGCAGACGAAACAAACGAGTTAGCTTCAAATCCATGCGAAGCACATGATTTAGCTGCAAATCAATACTATGTAGAAGGTTTATCTTCAAATCCATGAGGCACAAATGATTTAGATTCAGATACTTGCACTATAAGTGATACAGCTTCAAATGAAGACGAATCAAGCGAGTTAGCTTCCAATCCAAGCGAATCACATGATTTATCTTCAAATCAATGCGAAACAAATGATTTAGCTTTAGATACTAGCGATATAAGTGATATAGCTTCAAATGCAGACAAGACTAACGAGTTAGCTTCAAATCCATGCGAAACACATGATTTAGCTTCAAATCAAAGCGATGTAGAAGGTTTAGCTTCAAATCAATACGTTGTAGAAGGTTTAGCTTCATATCCATGCGACACAAATGATTTAGCTTCAAATACTTGCGATATAAATTATATAGCTTCAAATGCAGGCGAAACAAACGAGTTTGCATCAGATGAATGCGAAAGAAATGGTTTAACTACAAATACTTGTGATATACATTATTCAGCTACAACTGCATGCGAAACAAATTAGTTAGTTAGTTCAGATACTTGCGATATATGTGATATAGCTTTAAATGCAGACGAAACAAACGAGTTAGCTTCAAATCCATGCGAAACACATGATTCAGCTTCAATCAAAGCGATGTAGAAGGTTTAGCTTCAAAACACCACCATGTAGAAGGTTTAGCTTCATATCCATGCGACACAAATGATTTAGCTTCAAATACTTGCGATATAAATTATATAGCTTCAAATGCAGGCGAAACAAACGAGTTTGCTTCAGATGAATGCGAAAGAAATGGTTTAACTCATAATACTTGTGATATACATTATTCAGCTACAACTGCATGCGAAACAAATTAGTTAGCTTCAGATACTTGCGATATATGTGATATAGCTTTAAATCCAGACGAAACAAACGGGTTAGCTTCAAATCCAAGCGAATCACATAATTTAGCTTCAAATCAATGCGAGGTAGAAGGCTTAGCTTCAAATCCATAAGAAACAAATGATTCAGGTTCAGATTCTTGCGATATAAGTGATATATCTTCAAATACAGACGAAACAAACGAGTTAGCTTCAAATCTAAGCGAAACAAATGATTTAGCTTCGAATCAATGCGATGTTGATGATTTAGCTTCAAATCCATGCGAAGACAATGATTTAGCTTCAAATACTTGCGATATAAGTGGCATAGCTTCAAATGCAGACAAAAAGAACCAGATAGCTTCAATTCCATGCGAAACAAATGATTTAGTTAAAATTAATGCGAGGTAGAAAGTTTATCTTCAAATCCATGCGAAACAAATGATTGAGCTTCAAACACTTGGGATATAAGTGACATAGCTTCAAATGCAGACGAAGCAAACGAGTTAGCTTCCAATCCAAGCGAATCCCATGATTTAACTTCAAATCAATGCGATGTAGAAAGTTTAGCTTCAAATCCATGCGAAACAAATGATTTAGAATTAGATACTATCGAAATAAGTGATATAACTTCAAATGCAGACGTGACTAACGAGTTAGCATCAAAAATATGCGAAACACATGATGTAGCATCAAATCAATGCGATGTAGAAGTATTAGCTTCAAATCCATGCGAAACAACTGATTTAGCTTCAGATACTACCGACATAAGTGATATAGCTTCAAATGCAGATGAAACTAACGAGTTAGCCTCAAATCCAAGCGAAACACATGATTTAGATGCAAATCAATGCTATGTAAAAGATTTAACTTCAAATCCATCCGAAACAAACGATTTAGCTTCAGATACTAGCGACATAAGTGATATAGCTTCAAATGCAGATGAAACAAACCAGTTAGCTTCAATTCCATGCGAATCACATGATTTAGCAGCAAATCAATGCGATGTAGAAGGTTTAGCTTCAAATCCATGCGAAACAAATGATTTAGCTTCAAACACTTGGGATATAAGTGATATAGCTTCAAATGCAGACGAAGCAAACGATTTAGCTTCAAATCCATGCAAAACACATGATTTAGCTGCAAATCAATGCGATGTAGAAGGTTTAGCTTCAAATCCATGCGAAACAAATGATTTAGCATCAGATACTTGCGATATAAGTGATATAGCTTCAAATGCAGGGGAAACAAACTAGTTAGCTTCACATCCATGCAAAACACATGATTCAGATGCAAATCAATGCTATGTAAAAGCTTTAACTTCAAATCCATGCGAAACAAATGATTTAGCTTCAGATACTAGCGACATAAGTGATAAAGCTTCAAATGCAGATGAAACAAACCAGTTAGCTTCAATTCCATGCGAATCACATGATTTAGCAGCAAATCAATGCGATGTAGAAGGTTTAGCTTCAAATCCATGCGAAACAAATGATTTAGCTGCATATCAATGCTACGTAGAAGGTTTAGCTTCAAATCCATGAGACACAAATGATTTAGCTTCAGATACTTGCGATATAAGTGATACAGCTTCAAATGCAGACGAAATAAACGACTTAGCTACCAATCCAAGCGAATCACATGATTTAGCTTCAAATCAATGCGATGTAGAAGGTTTAGCTTCAAATCCATGCGAAACAAATGATTTAGCTTCAAATCAATGCGAGGTAGAAGGCTTAGCTTCAAATCCATAAGAAACAAATGATTTAGGATCAGATACTTGCGATATAAGTGATATATCTTCAAATAAAGACGAAACAAACGAGTTAGCTTCAAATCTAAGCGAAACAAATGATTTAGCTTCGAATCAATGTGATGTAGAAGGTTTAGCTTCAAATCCATGCGAAACCAATGATTTAGCTTCAGCTACTTGCGATGTAGAAGGCTTAGCTTCAAATCCATAAGAAACAAATGATTTAGGTTCAGATAGTTGCGATGTAAGTGATATATCTTCAAATACGGACGAAACAAACGAGTTAGCTTCAAATATTAGCGAAACAAATGATTTAGCTTCGAATCAATGCGATGTAGAAGGTCTAGCTTCAAATCCATGCGGAACAAATGATTTAGATTCAAACACTTGGGATATAAGTGATATAGCTTCAAATGAAGACGAAGCAAACGAGTTAGCTTCAAATTCATGCAAAACACATGATTTAGCTGCAAATCAATGCGATGTAGAAGGATTAGCTTCAAATCCATGCGAAACAAATGATGTAGCTTCAAACACTTGGGATATAAGTGATATAGCTTCAAATGCAGACGAAACAAACGAGTTAGCTTCAAATCCATGTTAAACACATGATTTAGCTACAAATCAATGCAATGTACATGGTATAGCTTCAAATCGAAGTGAAACAAATGAATTAGCATCAGATACTTGCGATATAAGTGATATAGCTTCAAATGCAGGGGAAACAAACTAGTTAGCTTCACATCCATGCAAAACACATGATTAAGCTTCAAATCAATGCTATGTGGAACGTTTAGCTTCAAATCCATGCGACGCAAATGATTTAGCTTCAGATACTAGCGACATAAGTGATATAGCTTCAAATGCAGATGAAACTAACGAGTTAGCTTCAAATCCAAGCGAAACACATGATTTAGATGCAAATCAATGCTATGTAAAAGCTTTATCTTCAAATCAATGCGAAACAAATGATTTAGCTTCAGATACTAGCGACATAAGTGATATAGCTTAAAATGCAGACGATACAAACGAGTTAGCTTCAAATCCCTGCGAAACACATGATTTAGCTTCAAATCAATGCGGTATACAAGGTTTTGCTTCAAATCCAAGCGAAACAAATGATTTAGCTTCAAATCAATGCGAAGTAGAAGGCTTAGCTTCAAATCCATGCGAAACAAATGATTTAGGTTCAGATACTTGCGATTTAAGTGATATAGCTTCAAATGCAGACGAAACAAACGGGTTAGCTTCAAATCCAAGCGAATCACATAATTTAGCTTCAAATCAATGCGATGTAGAAGGTTTAGCTTCAAATCCACGCGAAACAAATGATTTAGCTTCAGATACTTGCGATATAAGTGATATAGCTTCAAATGCAGGGGAAACGAACGAGTTAGCTTCAAATCCATGCAAAACAAATGGTTTAGCTTCAAACAGTTGGGATATAAGTGATATAGCTTCAAATGCGGACGAAACAAACGAGACAGCTTCAAATCAATGCAAAAGTAGAAGGTTTAGATTCAAATCCATGCGAAACATATGATTTAGCTTCAGATACTTGCGATATAAGTGATATAGCATCAAATGCTGACGAAAAGAACGAGTTAGCTTCAAATAGATGCGAAAGACATGATTTAGCTGCAAATCAATGCGATGTAGAAGGTATAGCATCAAATCGAAGCGAAACACATGATTTAGCACTGGAACTTGCGATATAAGTGATATAGCTTCAAATTCAGACGAATCAAACGAGTTAGCTTCAACTCCATGCGAAACACACGATTTAGCTTCAAATCAATTGCGAAGTTCAAGGCTAAGCTTCAAATTCAAGTGAATCACATGATTTGGCAGCAAATCAATGCGATGTAGAAGGTTTAGGTTCAAATCCATGCGAAACCAATGATTTAGCTTCAGATACTTGCGATATATGTGATATATCTTCAAATGCAGACGAAACAAACGAGTTAGCTTCAAATGCATGCGAAATATATGATTTAGCAGCAAATCAATGCGATGTAGAAGGTTGAGCTTCAAATCCATGCGAAACCAATGATTTAGCTTCAGATACTTGCGATGTGAGTGGCATAGCTTCAAATGCAGACGAAACAAACGAGTTAGCTTCTAATCCATGCGAAACACATGATTTAGCTTCAAATCAATGCGATGTAGAAGGTTTAGCTTCAAATCCATGCGAAACAAATGATTTAGCTTCAAACACTTGGAATATAAGTGACATAGCTTCAAATGCAGACGAAGCAATCGAGTTAGCTTCAAAATCCATGCGATACACATGATTTAGCAGCAAATCAATGCGATGTAGAAGGTTTAGCTTCAAAATCATGTGAAAAAAATGATTTAGCATCAGATACTTGCGATATAAGTGATATAGCTTCAAATGCAGACGAAACAAACGAGTTAGCTTGAAACTCCATGCGAAACACATGATTTAGTAGCAAATCAATGCGATGTAGAAGGTTTAGCTTCAAATCCATGCGAAACCAATCATTTAGCTTCAGATACTTGCGATATAAATGGCACAGCTTCAAATGCAGACGAAAGAAACCAGTTAGCTTCAATTCCATGCGCAACATATGATTTAGTTAAAATTAATGCGATGTAGAAGGTTTAGCTTCAAATCCATGCGAAACCAATGATTTTGCTTCAGATACTTGCGATATAAGTAGCATAGCTTCAAATGCAGACGAAACAAACGAGTTAGCATCAAATCCATGCGAAACACATGATGTAGCAGCAAATCAATACGATGTAGAATGTTTAGCTTCAAATACATGCGAAACAAATGATTTAGCTTCAAACACTTGGGATAAACGTGATATAGCTTCAAATGCAGACGAATCAATCGAGTTAGGTTCAAAATCCATGCGAAACACATGATTTAGATTCAAATCAATGCGAAGTGGAAGGTTTAGATACAAATGCATGTGAAACGAACGATTTAGCTTCAAACACTTGGGATTTAAATGATATAGCTTCAATGCAGACGAAACAAACGAGTTAGCTTCGAAATCCGTGCGATACACATGATTTAGCAGCAAATCAATGCGATGTAGAATGTTTTGCTTTAAATTCATGCGAAACAAATGGTTTAGCTACAAATACTTGTGATATACGTTATTTTGATTAACTGCATGCGTAACTAACGAATTAGTTTCAAATCCAAGCGAAACACATGATTTAGCAGCAAATCAATATGATGTAGTAGGTGTAGCTTCAAATCCATGCGAAACCAATGACTTAGCTTCAGATACTTGCGATATCAGTGATATAGCTTCAAATGCAGGGGAAACAAACGAGTTAGCTTCAAATCCATGCGAAACACATGATTTAGCTGCAAATCAAAGCGATGTTGAAGGTTTAGCTTCAAATCCATGCCAAACAAATGATTTAGCTTTAGATACTTGCGATATAAGTGATGTAGCTTCAAATGCTGGGGAAACAAACGAGTTAGCTTCAAATGCAGGGGAAACAAACGAGTTAGCTTCAAATCAATGCGATGTTGAAGTTTAGCTTCAAATCCATGCCAAACAAATGATTTAGCTTTAGATACTTGCGATATAAGTGATGTAGCTTCAAATGCAGGGGAAACAAACGAGTTAGCTTCAAATGCAGGGGAAACAAACGAGTTAGCTTCAAATCAATGCGATGTAGAAGGTTTAGCTTCAAATCCATGCGAAACAAATGATTTAGCTTCAAGCAATTGGGATATAAGTGATATAGCTTCAAATGCAGGAGAAACTAACGAGTTAGCTTAAAATCTATGCGGACAATTGATTTAGCTTCAAATCTATGCTAAAAAAATGATTTAGCATCAGATACTTGCGATATCAGTGATATAGCTTCAAATGCAGGGGAAACAAACGAGTTAGCTCCAAATCCATGCGAACAAAATGATTTAGCATCAGATACATGCTATATAAGTGATATAGCTTCAAATGCAGGGGAAAAACGAGTTAGCTTCAAATCCATGCGAAACACATGATTTAGCTGCAAATCAAAACGATGTAGAAGGTTTAGCTTCAAATCCATGCGAAAAAAATGATTTACCTGCAGATACTTGCGATATAAGTGATATAGTTTCAAGTGCAGACGAAACAATCGAGTTAGCTTCAAATCCATGCGAAACACATGAACTAGCTTCATATCAATGCGATGTAGAAGGTTTAGCTTCCAATCCATCCGAAAAAAATGATTTAGCATCAGATACTTGCGATATCAGTGATATAGTTTCAAATGCAGGGGAAACAAACGAGTTAGCTTCAAATCCATGCGAAACACATGATTTAGCTTCATATCAATGCGATGTAGAATGTTTAGCTTCAAAATCATGCGAAAAAAATGATTTAGCATCAGATACATGCTATATAAGTGATATAGCTTCAATGCAGGGGAAAAAACGAGTTAGCTTCAAATCCATGCGAAACACATGATTTAGCTGCAAATCAAGCGATGTAGAAGGTTTAGCTTCAAATCCATGCGAAAAAAATGATTTACCTGCAGATACTTGCGATATAAGTGATATAGTTTCAAGTGCAGACGAAACAATCGAGTTAGCTTCAAATCCATGCGAAACACATGATTTAGCTGCAAATCAATGCGATGTAGAAGGATTAGCTTCAAATCCATGCGAAGCAAATGATTGAGGTTCAAGAAATTGGGATATAAGTGATATAGCTTCAAATGCAGACGACTCAAAACGAGTTAGTTTCAAATCCAAGCGAAACACATGATTTAGCTGCAAATCAATGCGATGTTGCAGGTTTTGCTTCAAATCCATGGGAAACAAATGATTTAGCTTTAGATACTTGCGATATAAGTGATATAGCTTCAATTGCAGACGAAACAAACGAGTTAGCTTCAAATCCATGCGAAACACATGAACTAGCTTCATATCTATGCGATGTAGAAGATTTAGCTTCAAATCCATGCGAAAAAATGATTTAGCATCAGATACTTGCGATATCAGTGATGTAGCTTCAAATGCAGGGGAAACAAAGGAGTTAGCTTCAAATCCATACGAAAAAAATGATTTAGCATCAGATACTTGCGATATAAGTGATATAGCTTCAAATACAGGGGAAACAAAGGAGTTAGCTTCAAATCCATGCGAAACACATGATTTAGAATCAAATCGATGCGATGTAGAAGGCTTAGCTTCAAATCCATGCGACACACATGTTTGGCAGCAAATCAATGCGATGTAGAAGGTTTAGCTTCAAATCCATGCGAAACAAATGATTGAGCTTCAAACACTTGGGATATAAGTGATATAGCTTCAAATGCAGGGGAAGCAAACGAGTTGACTTCAAATCCAAGCGAATCACATGATTTAGCTTCAAATCAATGCGATGTAGAAGGTTTTGCTTCAAATCCATGCGAAAAAATGATTTAGCATCAGATACTTGCGATATCAGTGATATAGCTTCAAATGCAGGAGAAACAAACGAGTTAGCTTCAAATCCATGCGAAACACATGATTTAGATGCAAATCGAAGCGATGTAGAAGGTTTAGCTTCAAATCCATGCGACACACATGATTTAGCAGCAAATCAATGCGATGTAGAAGGTTTAGCTTCAAATCCATGCGAAACAAATGTTTTAGCTTCAAACACTTGGGATATAAGTGATATAGCTTCAAATGCAGGAGAAACAAACGAGTTAGCTTCAAATCTATGCGGACAATGATTTAGCTTCAGATCAATGCGAAGTAGAAGGTTTCGCTTCAAATCCATGTGAAACAAATGATTTAGCTTCAGATATTTGCGATATAAGTGATGTAGCTTTAAATGCAGGGGAAATAAACGAGTTAGCCTGAAAACCATGCAAAACACATGATTAAGCCTCAAATCAATGCCGTGTGGAAGGTTTAGCTTCAAGTCCGTGCGAAATAAATGATTTACCTTCAAACACTTGGGATATAAGTGATACAGCTTCAATTGCTGACGAAACAATCGAGTTAGCTTCAAACCATACGAAACATATGAATTAGCTTCAAATCAATGCGAAAGTAGAAGGTGTAGCTTCAAATCCATGGGAAACAAATGCTTTAGCATCAGATACTTGCGATATAAGTGATATAGTTTCAAATGCAGGGGAAACAAACGAGTTAGCTTCAAATCCATGCGAAACAAATGATTTAGATGCAAATCGATGCGATGTAGAAGGCTTAGCTTCAAATCCATGCGACATACATGATTTAGCAGCAAATCAATGCGATGTAGATGGTTTAGCTTCAAATCCATTCCAATCAAATGTTTTAAGCTTCAAACACTTGGGATATAAGTGATATAGCTTCAAATGCAGGAGAAACTAACGAGTTAGTTTCAAATCTATGCGGACAAATGATTTAGCTTCAAATCAATGCGATGTAGAAAGTTTAGCTTCAAATCTATGCTAAAAAAATGATTTAGCATCAGATACTTGCGATATCAGTGATATAGCTTCAAATGCAGGGGAAACAAACGAGTTAGCTCAAATCCATGCGAAACACATGATTTTGCTGCAATCAAAGCTATGTTGAAGGTTTAGCTTCAAATCCATGCGAAACAAATGATTTAGCATCAGATACTTGCGATATAAGTGATATAGCTTCAAATGCAGGGGAAACAACGAGTTAGCTTCAAATCATGTGAAACAAAAGATTTAGCTGCAAATCGATGCGAAGTAGAAGGCTTAGCTTCAAATCCATGCAAAACACATGATTTAGCTTCAAATCAATGCGATGTAATAGGTTTAGCTTCAAATCCATGCGAAACAAATGATTTAGCTTCAAACACTTGGGATATAAGTGATATAGCTTCAAATGCAGGGGAAGCAAACGAGTTGACTTCAATCCAAGCGAATCACATGATTTTGCTTCAAATCAATGCGATGTAGAAGGTTTAGCTTCAAATCCATGCGAAACAAATGATTTAGCTTCAAACTCTTGGGATAGAACTGATATAGCTTCAAATGCAGACGAAACAAACGAATTAGCTTCAAATCTAAGCGAATCACATGATTTAGCTTCAAATCAATGCGATGTAGAAGTTTTAGGTTCAAATCCATGCAAAAACAAATGATTTAGCTTCAAACACTTGGGATAGGAGTGATATAGCTTCAAATGCAGGCGGAACAAACGAGTTAGTTTCAAATCATGCGAAACACATGAACTAGCTTCATATCAATGCGATGTAGAAGGTTCAGCTTCAAATCCATGCGAGAAAAATGGTTTAGCATCAGATACTTGCGATATCAGTGATATAGCTTCAAATGCAGGGAAACAACGAGTTAGCTTCAAATCCATGCGAAACACATGTTTTAGCATCAGATACTTGCGATATAAGTGATATAGCTTCAATTGGAGACGAAACAAACGAGTTAGCTTCAAATCCATGCGAAACACATGAACTAGCTTCATATCAATGCGATGTAGAAGGTTTAGCTTCCAATCCATCCGAAAAAAATGATTAGCATCAGATACTTGCGATATCAGTGATATAGCTTCAAATGCAGGGGAAACAAACGAGTTAGCTTCAAAATCCATGCGATACACATGATTTAGCAGCAAATCAATGCGATGTAGAAGGTTTAGCTTCAGATCCATGCGAAACCAAAGATTTAGCTTCAGATACTTGCGATATAAGTGGCATAGCTTCAATTGCAGACGAAACAAACCTGATAGCTTCAATTCCATGCGAAATACATGATTTAGCAGCAAATCAATACGATGTAGAAGGTTTATTTTCAAA
>NW_027477445.1:0-72956 GCF_051020955.1 Megalopta genalis
GTTGAAGCTAAATAATGTATATCACAAGTATTTGAAGCTAAACCATTTGCCTCGCATGGATTCGAAGATCAGCCATCCACTTCGCATTAATTTGATGCTAAATCTTGTGTTTCGCATGGATTTGAAGCTGACTCGTTTGTTTCGCATGCTGTTGAAGCTAAATCATGTATATCACAAGTATTTGAAGCTAAACCATTTGTTTCGCATGGATTCGAAGATAACCCTTCTAATTCGCATTGATTTTAATCTAAATCATGTGTTTCGCAAGGATTTGAAGCTAACTCGTTTGTTTCGCATGCAGTTGAAGCTGAATCATGTACATCACAAGTATTTGAAGCTAAACTATTCGTTTCGCATGGATTCGAAGTTAACTCGTTTGTTTCGCATGCAGTTGAAGCTAAATCACGTATATCACAAGTATTTGCAGCTAAATCATTTGTTTCGCATGGATACGAAGATAATCCTTCTACTTCGCATTGATTTGAAGCTAAATCATGTGTTTCGCATGGATTTGAATCTAACTCGTTTATTTCGCATGCTGTTGAAGCTAAATCATGTATATCACAAGTATAAGAAGCTAATCCATTTGTTTCGCATGGATTCGAAGGTAAGCCTTCTACTTCGCATTGATTTGAAGCTAAATCATGTGTTTCGCATGGATTTGAATCTAACTCGTTTGTTTCGGATGCTGTTGAAGCTAAATCATGTATATCACAAGTATTTGAAGCTAAAACATTTGATTCGCATGGATTTGAAGCTAAGCCTTCTACTTCGCATTGATTTGAAGCTATGTAATTTGTTTCGCTGGGATTTTTTGAAGCTAAGATCTCTACTTCGCATTGATTTCAAGCTAAATCATTTGTTTCACATGGATTTGAAGCTAACTCGTTTGTTTCGCATGCTTTTGAATGTAAATCATGTATATGACAAGTATTTGAAGCTAAACCATTTGATTCGCACGGATTTGAAGCCAAGCCTTCTACTTCGCATTGATTTGAGGCTAAATCATGTGTTTCGCATGGATTTAAAGCTAACTCGTTTGTTTCGCTTGCAGTTGAAGCTAAATCATGTATATCACAAGTATTTGAAGCTAAACCATTTGTTTCGCATGGATTTGAAGATCTGTCTTCTACTTCGCATTGATTTGAATCTAAAACCAGTGTTTCGCATGGATTTGAAGCTAACTCGTTTGTTTCGCATGCAGATGAAGCTAAATCATGTATATCACAAGTATTTGAAGCAAAACCAATTGTTTCTCGTGGATTCGAAGATCAGCCTTCTACTTCGCATTGATTTAAAGCTAAATCATGTGTTTCGCATGTATTTGAAGATAACTCGTTTGTTTCGCATGCTGTTGAAGCTAAATCATGTATATCACAAGTATTTGAAGCTAAACCATTTGTTTCGCATGGATACGAAGATAACCCTTCTACTTCGCATTGATTTGAAGCTAAATCATGTGTTTCGCATGGATTATAAGCTAACTCGTTTGTTTCGCATGCAGTTGAAGCTAAATCATGTATATCACAAGTATTTGAAGCTAAACCATTTGTTTCGCATGGATTCGAAGATAAGCCTTCTACTTCGCATTGATTTTAATCTAAATCATGTGTTTCGCATGGATTTGAAGCTAACTCGTTTGTTTCGCATGCTGTTGTAGCTAAATCATGTACATCACATGTATTTGAAGCTAAACCATTTGTATCGCCTGGAATCGAAGATAAGCCTCCTACTTCGTATTAATTTGAAGCTAAATCATGTGTTCGCATTTATTTGAAACTAACTTGTTTGATTCGCGAGCAGTTGAAGCTAAATCAAGTGTATCACAAGTATTTGAAGCTAAACCATTTGCTTCGCATGGATTCGAAGATCAGCCTTCTACTTCGCATTGATTTGAAGCTAAATCATGTGTTCCGCATGGATTTTAAGCTAACTCGTTTGTTTCGCATGCTGTTGCAGCTAAATAATGTATATCACAAGTATTTGAAGCTAAACCATTTACCTCGCATGGATTCGAAGATCAGCCATCCACTTCGCATTAATTTGATGCTAAATCTTGTGTTTCGCATGGATTTGAAGCTGACTCGTTTGTTTCGCATGCTGTTGTAGCTAAATCATGTATATCACAAGTATTTGAAGCTAAACCATTTGTTTCGCATGGATTCGAAGATAAGCCTTCTACTTCGCATTGATTTGATGCTAAATCATGTGTTTCGCATGGATTTGAAGCTAGCTCGTTTGTTTCGCATGCTGTTGAAGCTAAATAATGTATATCACAAGTATTTGAAGCTAAACCATTTACCTCGCATGGATTCGAAGATCAGCCATCCACTTCGCATTAATTTGATGCTAAATCTTGTGTTTCGCATGGATTTGAAGCTGACTCGTTTGTTTCGCATGCTGTTGAAGCTAAATCATGTATATCACAAGTATTTGAAGCTAACCCATTTGTTTCGCATGGATTCGAAGATAAGCCTTCTACTTAGCATTGATTTTAATCTAAATCATGCGTTTCGCAAGGATTTGAAGCTAACTCGTTTGTTTCGCATGCAGTTGAAGCTGAATCATGTACATCACAAGTATTTGAAGCTAAACTATTCGTTTCGCATGGATTCGAAGTTAACTCGTTTGTTTCGCATGCAGTTGAAGCTAAATCACGTATATCACAAGTATTTGCAGCTAAATCATTTGTTTCGCATGGATACGAAGATAATCCTTCTACTTCGCATTGATTTGAAGCTAAATCATGTGTTTCGCATGGATTTGAATCTAACTCGTTTATTTCGCATGCTGTTGAAGCTAAATCATGTATATCACAAGTATAAGAAGCTAATCCATTTGTTTCGCATAGATTCGAAGGTAAGCCTTCTACTTCGCATTGATTTGAAGCTAAATCATGTGTTTCGCATGGATTTGAATCTAACTCGTTTGTTTCGGATGCTGTTGATGCTAAATCATGTATATCACAAGTATTTGAATCTATATCATTTGTTTCGCATGGATTCGAAGATAACCCTTCTAATTCGCATTGATTTGAGGCTAAATCATGTGTTTCGCTTGGATTTGAAGCTAACTCGTTTTTTTCGCTAGTAGTTGAAGCTAAATCATGCATATCACAAGTATTTGAAGCAAAACCATTTGATTCCCATGGTTTTGAGGCTAACCTTTCTACTTCGCATTGATTTGAAGATAAATCATGTGTTTCGCTTGCATTTGAATATAACACATTTGTTTCGCATGCTGTTGAAGCTAAATCATGTATATCACAAGTATTTGAAGCTAAACCATTTGCTTCGCATGGATTCGAAGATCAGCCTTCTACTTCGCATTGATTTGATGCTAAATCATGTGTTTCGCATGTATTTGATGCTAACTCGTTTTTTTGGCATGCAGTTGAAGCTGAATCATGTATATCACAAGTATTTGAACCTAAACTATTCGTTTCGCATGGATTCGAGGATAAGCCTTCCACTCCGCATTGATTTGAAACTAAATCATGTGTTTCGCATGGATTTGAATCGAACTCGTTTGTTTCGCATGCTGTTGAAGCTAAATCATGTATATCACAAGTATTTGAAGTTAAACAATTTGTTTCGCATGGATTCGAAGATAACCCATGTACTTCGCATTGATTTGAAGCTAAATCATGTGTTTCGCATGGATTTGAATCGAACTCGTTTGTTTCGCATGCTGTTGAAGCTAAATCAAGTGCAGTAGAAGTATTTGAAGCCAAACCATTTGCTTCGCATGGATTCGAAGAACAGCCTTCTACTTCGCATTGATTTGAAGCTAAATCATGTGTTCGCATGGATTTGAAGCTACCTCGTTTGTTTCGCATGCAGTTGAAGCTAACTCACGTATATCACAAGTATTTGAATCTATATCATTTGTTTCGCATGGATTCGGAGATAACCCTTCTAATTCGCATTGATTTGTGGCTAAATCATGTGTTTCGCTTGGATTTGAAGCTAACTCGTTTTTTTCGCTAGTAGTTGAAGCTAAATCATGCATATCACAAGTATTTGAAGCTAAACCATTTGTTTCGCATTTATTCGAAGCTAAGCCTTCTACTTCGCATTGATTTGAGGCTAGTTCATGTGATTCGCTTGGTTTTGAAGCTAACTCGTTTTTTTCGCATGCAGTTGTAGCTAAATAATGTATATCACAAGTATTTGAAGCTAAACCATTTGGCTCGCATGGATTCGAAGATCAGCCATCCACTTCGCATTAATTTGATGCTAAATCTTGTGTTTCGCATGGATTTGAAGTTGACTCGTTTGTTTCGCATGCTGTTGAAGCTAAATCATGTATATCACAAGTATTTGAAGCTAAACCATTTGTTTCGCATGGATTCGAAGATAACCCTTCTTATTCGCATTGATTTTAATCTAAATCATGTGTTTCGCAAGGATTTGAAGCTAACTCGTTTGTTTCGCATGCAGTTGAAGCTGAATCATGTACATCACAAGTATTTGAAGCTAAACTATTCGTTTCGCATGGATTCGAAGTTAACTCGTTTGTTTCGCATGCAGTTGAAGCTAAATCACGTACATCACAAGTATTTGCAGCTAAATCATTTGTTTCGCATGGATACGAAGATAATCCTTCTACTTCGCATTGATTTGAAGCTAAATCATGTGTTTCGCATGGATTTGAATCTAACTCGTTTATTTCGCATGCTGTTGAAGCTAAATCATGTATATCACAAGTATAAGAAGCTAATCCATTTGTTTCGCATGGATTCGAAGGTAAGCCTTCTACTTCGCATTGATTTGAAGCTAAATCATGTGTTTCGCATGGATTTGAATCTAACTCGTTTGTTTCGCATGCTGTTGAAGCTAAATCATGTATATCACAAGTATTTGAAGCTAAAACATTTGATTCGCACGGATTTGAAGCTAAGCCTTCTACTTCGCATTGATTTGGTGCTAAATCATGTGTTTCGCATGGACTTGAAGCTAACTCGTTTGTTTCGCCTGCATTTGAAGCTATATCACTTATATTCACAAGTATGTGAAGCTAAATCATTCGTTTCGCATGGATTTGAAGCTAAGCCATCAACTTCGCGTTGACTTGATGCTAAATCATGATTTGCGCTTGGATTTGAAGCTAATTCGATTGTTTCGCATGCAGTTGAATCTAAATCATGTATATCACAAGTATTTGAAGCTAAATCATGTGTTTCGCATGGATTATAAGCTAACTCGTTTGTTTCGCATGCTGTTGAAGCTAAATCATGTATATCACAAGTATTTGAAGCTAAACCATTTGTTACGCATGGATTCGAAGATCAGCCTTCTACTTAGCATTGATTTGATGCTAAATCATATGTTTCGCATGGATTTGAAGCTAACTCGTTTGTTTCGCATGCTGTTGAAGCTAAATCATGTATATCACAAGTATTTGAAGCTAAACTATTTGTATCGGATGGGATCGAAGATAAGCCTCCTACTTCGCATTGATTTGAAGCTAAATCATGTGTTTCGCATGGATTTGATGCTAACTCTTTTTTTTCGCATGCTGTTGAAGCTATATCATATATATCACAAGTATTTGAAGCTAAACCATTTGTTTCGCATTTATTCGAAGCTAAGCCTTCTACTTCGCATTGATTTGAGGCTAAATCATTTGGTTCGCTTGGTTTTGAAGCTAACTCGTTTTTTTCACATGCTGTTGAAGCTAAATCATGTATATCACAAGTATTTGAAGCTATATCATACGTTTCGCATGGATTCCAAGACAACCCTTCTAATTCGCATTGATTTGAAGCTAAATCATGTGTTTCGCATGGATTTGAAGCTAACTCGTTTGTTTCGCATGCTGTTGAAGCTAAATCATGTATATCAAAAGTATTTGAAGCTAAACCATTTGTATCGCATGGGATCGAAGATAAGCCTCCTACTTCGCATTGATTTGAAGCTAAATCATGTGTTCGCATGGATTTGAAGCTAACTTGTTTGATTCGCGAGCAGTTGAAGCTAAATCAAGTGTATCACAAGTATTTGAAGCTAAACCATTTGTTTCGCATGGATACGAAGATAACCCTTCTACTTCGCATTGATTTGAAGCTAAATCATGTGTTTCGCATGGATTATAAGCTAACTCGTTTGTTTCGCATGCAGTTGAAGCTAAATCATGTATATCACAAGTATTTGAAGCTAAACCATTTGTTTCGCATGGATTCGAAGATAAGCCTTCTACTTCGCATTGATTTTAATCTAAATCATGTGTTTCGCTTGGATTTGAAGCTAACTCGTTTTTTTCGCTAGTAGTTGAAGCTAAATCATGCATATCACAAGTATTTGAAGCTAAACCATTTGGTTCGCATTTATTCGAAGTTAAGCCATCTACTTCGCATTGATTTGAGGCTAAATCATGTGTTTCGCTTGGTTTTGAAGCTAACTCGTTTTTTTCGCATGCAGTTGTAGCTAAATCATGCATATCACAAGTATTTGAAGCTAAACCATTTGGTTCGCATTTATTCGAAGTTAAGCCATCTACTTCGCATTGATTTGAGGCTAAATCATGTGTTTCGCTTGGATTTGAATATAACTCATTTGTTTCGCATGCTGTTGAAGCTAAACCATGTATATCACATGTATTTGAAGCTAAACCATTTGTTTCGCATGGATTTGAAGATCTGTCTTCTACTTCGCATTGATTTGAATCTAAAACCAGTGTTTCGCATGGATTTGAAGCTAACTCGTTTGTTTCGCATGCAGATGAAGCTAAATCATGTATATCACAAGTATTTGAAGCAAAACCAATTGTTTCTCGTGGATTCGAAGATCAGCCTTCTACTTCGCATTGATTTAAAGCTAAATCATGTGTTTCGCATGTATTTGAAGATAACTCGTTTGTTTCGCATGCTGTTGAAGCTAAATCGTGTATATCACAAGTATTTGAAGCTAAACCATTTGTTTCGCATGGATACGAAGATAACCCTTCTACTTCGCATTGATTTGAAGCTAAATCATGTGTTTCGCATGGATTATAAGCTAACTCGTTTGTTTCGCATGCAGTTGAAGCTAAATCATGCATATCACAAGTATTTGAAGCTAAACCATTTGTTTCGCATTTATTCGAAGCTAAGCCTTCTACTTCGCATTGATTTGAGGCTAAATCATGTGATTCGCTTGGTTTTGAAGCTAACTCGTTTTTTTCGCATGCAGTTGTAGCTAAATCATGTATATCACAAGTATTTGAAGCTAAACCATTTGTTTCGCATGGATTCGAAGATAAGCCTTCTACTTCGCATTGATTTGATGCTAAATCATGTGTTTCGCATGGATTTGAAGCTAGCTCGTTTGTTTCGCATGCTGTTGAAGCTAAATAATGTATATCACAAGTATTTGAAGCTAAACCATTTGTTTCGCATGGATTCGAAGATAACCCTTCTAATTCGCATTGATTTTAATCTAAATCATGTGTTTCGCAAGGATTTGAAGCTAACTCGTTTGTTTCGCATGCAGTTGAAGCTGAATCATGTACATCACAAGTATTTGAAGCTAAACTATTCGTTTCGCATGGATTCGAAGTTAACTCGTTTGTTTCGCATGCAGTTGAAGCTAAATCACGTATATCACAAGTATTTGCAGCTAAATCATTTGTTTCGCATGGATACGAAGATAATCCTTCTACTTCGCATTGATTTGAAGCTAAATCATGTGTTTCGCATGGATTTGAATCTAACTCGTTTATTTCGCATGCTGTTGAAGCTAAATCATGTATATCACAAGTATAAGAAGCTAATCCATTTGTTTCGCATGGATTCGAAGGTAAGCCTTCTACTTCGCATTGATTTGAAGCTAAATCATGTGTTTCGCATGGATTTGAATCTAACTCGTTTGTTTCGGATGCTGTTGAAGCTAAATCATGTATATCACAAGTATTTGAAGCTAAAACATTTGATTCGCATGGATTTGAAGCTAAGCCTTCTACTTCGCATTGATTTGAAGCTATGTAATTTGTTTCGCTGGGATTTTTTGAAGCTAAGATCTCTACTTCGCATTGATTTCAAGCTAAATCATTTGTTTCACATGGATTTGAAGCTAACTCGTTTGTTTCGCATGCTTTTGAATGTAAATCATGTATATGACAAGTATTTGAAGCTAAACCATTTGATTCGCACGGATTTGAAGCCAAGCCTTCTACTTCGCATTGATTTGAGGCTAAATCATGTGTTTCGCATGGATTTAAAGCTAACTCGTTTGTTTCGCTTGCAGTTGAAGCTAAATCATGTATATCACAAGTATTTGAAGCTAAACCATTTGTTTCGCATGGATTTGAAGATCTGTCTTCTACTTCGCATTGATTTGAATCTAAAACCAGTGTTTCGCATGGATTTGAAGCTAACTCGTTTGTTTCGCATGCAGATGAAGCTAAATCATGTATATCACAAGTATTTGAAGCAAAACCAAATGTTTCTCGTGGATTCGAAGATCAGCCTTCTACTTCGCATTGATTTAAAGCTAAATCATGTGTTTCGCATGTATTTGAAGATAACTCGTTTGTTTCGCATGCTGTTGAAGCTAAATCATGTATATCACAAGTATTTGAAGCTAAACCATTTGTTTCGCATGGATACGAAGATAACCCTTCTACTTCGCATTGATTTGAAGCTAAATCATGTGTTTCGCATGGATTATAAGCTAACTCGTTTGTTTCGCATGCAGTTGAAGCTAAATCATGTATATCACAAGTATTTGAAGCTAAACCATTTGTTTCGCATGGATTCGAAGATAAGCCTTCTACTTCGCATTGATTTTAATCTAAATCATGTGTTTCGCATGGATTTGAAGCTAACTCGTTTGTTTCGCATGCTGTTGTAGCTAAATCATGTACATCACATGTATTTGAAGCTAAACCATTTGTATCGCCTGGAATCGAAGATAAGCCTCCTACTTCGTATTAATTTGAAGCTAAATCATGTGTTCGCATTTATTTGAAACTAACTTGTTTGATTCGCGAGCAGTTGAAGCTAAATCAAGTGTATCACAAGTATTTGAAGCTAAACCATTTGCTTCGCATGGATTCGAAGATCAGCCTTCTACTTCGCATTGATTTGAAGCTAAATCATGTGTTCCGCATGGATTTTAAGCTAACTCGTTTGTTTCGCATGCTGTTGCAGCTAAATAATGTATATCACAAGTATTTGAAGCTAAACCATTTACCTCGCATGGATTCGAAGATCAGCCATCCACTTCGCATTAATTTGATGCTAAATCTTGTGTTTCGCATGGATTTGAAGCTGACTCGTTTGTTTCGCATGCTGTTGTAGCTAAATCATGTATATCACAAGTATTTGAAGCTAAACCATTTGTTTCGCATGGATTCGAAGATAAGCCTTCTACTTCGCATTGATTTGATGCTAAATCATGTGTTTCGCATGGATTTGAAGCTAGCTCGTTTGTTTCGCATGCTGTTGAAGCTAAATAATGTATATCACAAGTATTTGAAGCTAAACCATTTACCTCGCATGGATTCGAAGATCAGCCATCCACTTCGCATTAATTTGATGCTAAATCTTGTGTTTCGCATGGATTTGAAGCTGACTCGTTTGTTTGGCATGCTGTTGAAGCTAAATCATATATATCACAAGTATTTGAAGCTAACCCATTTGTTTCGCATGGATTCGAAGATAAGCCTTCTACTTAGCATTGATTTTAATCTAAATCATGCGTTTCGCAAGGATTTGAAGCTAACTCGTTTGTTTCGCATGCAGTTGAAGCTGAATCATGTACATCACAAGTATTTGAAGCTAAACTATTCGTTTCGCATGGATTCGAAGTTAACTCGTTTGTTTCGCATGCAGTTGAAGCTAAATCACGTATATCACAAGTATTTGCAGCTAAATCATTTGTTTCGCATGGATACGAAGATAATCCTTCTACTTCGCATAGATTCGAAGGTAAGCCTTCTACTTCGCATTGATTTGAAACTAAATCATGTGTTTCGCATGGATTTGAATCTAACTCGTTTGTTTCGGATGCTGTTGAAGCTAAATCATGTATATCACAAGTATTTGAATCTATATCATTTGTTTCGCATGGATTCGAAGATAACCCTTCTAATTCGCATTGATTTGAGGCTAAATCATGTGTTTCGCTTGGATTTGAAGCTAACTCGTTTTTTTCGCTAGTAGTTGAAGCTAAATCATGCATATCACAAGTATTTGAAGCAAAACCATTTGATTCCCATGGTTTTGAGGCTAACCTTTCTACTTCGCATTGATTTGAAGATAAATCATGTGTTTCGCTTGCATTTGAATATAACACATTTGTTTCGCATGCTGTTGAAGCTAAATCATGTATATCACAAGTATTTGAAGCTAAACCATTTGCTTCGCATGGATTCGAAGATCAGCCTTCTACTTCGCATTGATTTGATGCTAAATCATGTGTTTCGCATGTATTTGATGCTAACTCGTTTTTTTGGCATGCAGTTGAAGCTGAATCATGTATATCACAAGTATTTGAACCTAAACTATTCGTTTCGCATGGATTCGAGGATAAGCCTTCCACTCCGCATTGATTTGAAACTAAATCATGTGTTTCGCATGGATTTGAATCGAACTCGTTTGTTTCGCATGCTGTTGAAGCTAAATCATGTATATCACAAGTATTTGAAGTTAAACAATTTGTTTCGCATGGATTCGAAGATAACCCATGTACTTCGCATTGATTTGAAGCTAAATCATGTGTTTCGCATGGATTTGAATCGAACTCGTTTGTTTCGCATGCTGTTGAAGCTAAATCAAGTGCAGCAGAAGTATTTGAAGCCAAACCATTTGCTTCGCATGGATTCGAAGAACAGCCTTCTACTTCGCATTGATTTGAAGCTAAATCATGTGTTCGCATGGATTTGAAGCTACCTCGTTTGTTTCGCATGCAGTTGAAGCTAAATCACGTATATCACAAGTATTTGAATCTATATCATTTGTTTCGCATGGATTCGGAGATAACCCTTCTAATTCGCATTGATTTGTGGCTAAATCATGTGTTTCGCTTGGATTTGAAGCTAACTCGTTTTTTTCGCTAGTAGTTGAAGCTAAATCATGCATATCACAAGTATTTGAAGCTAAACCATTTGTTTCGCATTTATTCGAAGCTAAGCCTTCTACTTCGCATTGATTTGAGGCTAAATCATGTGATTCGCTTGGTTTTGAAGCTAACTCGTTTTTTTCGCATGCAGTTGTAGCTAAATAATGTATATCACAAGTATTTGAAGCTAAACCATTTGGCTCGCATGGATTCGAAGATCAGCCATCCACTTCGCATTAATTTGATGCTAAATCTTGTGTTTCGCATGGATTTGAAGCTGACTCGTTTGTTTCGCATGCTGTTGAAGCTAAATCATGTATATCACAAGTATTTGAAGCTAAACCATTTGTTTCGCATGGATTCGAAGATAACCCTTCTTATTCGCATTGATTTTAATCTAAATCATGTGTTTCGCAAGGATTTGAAGCTAACTCGTTTGTTTCGCATGCAGTTGAAGCTGAATCATGTACATCACAAGTATTTGAAGCTAAACTATTCGTTTCGCATGGATTCGAAGTTAACTCGTTTGTTTCGCATGCAGTTGAAGCTAAATCACGTACATCACAAGTATTTGCAGCTAAATCATTTGTTTCGCATGGATTCGAAGGTAAGCCTTCTACTTCGCATTGATTTGAAGCTAAATCATGTGTTTCGCATGGATTTGAATCTAACTCGTTTATTTCGCATGCTGTTGAAGCTAAATCATGTATATCACAAGTATAAGAAGCTAATCCATTTGTTTCGCATGGATTCGAAGGTAAGCCTTCTACTTCGCATTGATTTGAAGCTAAATCATGTGTTTCGCATGGATTTGAATCTAACTCGTTTGTTTCGGATGCTGTTGAAGCTAAATCATGTATATCACAAGTATTTGAAGCTAAAACATTTGATTCGCATGGATTTGAAGCTAAGCCTTCTACTTCGCATTGATTTGAAGCTATGTAATTTGTTTCGCTGGGATTTTTTGAAGCTAAGATCTCTACTTCGCATTGATTTCAAGCTAAATCATTTGTTTCACATGGATTTGAAGCTAACTCGTTTGTTTCGCATGCTTTTGAATGTAAATCATGTATATGACAAGTATTTGAAGCTAAACCATTTGATTCGCACGGATTTGAAGCCAAGCCTTCTACTTCGCATTGATTTGAGGCTAAATCATGTGTTTCGCATGGATTTAAAGCTAACTCGTTTGTTTCGCTTGCAGTTGAAGCTAAATCATGTATATCACAAGTATTTGAAGCTAAACCATTTGTTTCGCATGGATTTGAAGATCTGTCTTCTACTTCGCATTGATTTGAATCTAAAACCAGTGTTTCGCATGGATTTGAAGCTAACTCGTTTGTTTCGCATGCAGTTGAAGCTAAATCATGTATATCACAAGTATTTGAAGCTAAACCATTTGTTTCGCATGGATTCGAAGATAAGCCTTCTACTTCGCATTGATTTTAATCTAAATCATGTGTTTCGCATGGATTTGAAGCTAACTCGTTTGTTTCGCATGCTGTTGTAGCTAAATCATGTACATCACATGTATTTGAAGCTAAACCATTTGTATCGCCTGGAATCGAAGATAAGCCTCCTACTTCGTATTAATTTGAAGCTAAATCATGTGTTCGCATTTATTTGAAACTAACTTGTTTGATTCGCGAGCAGTTGAAGCTAAATCAAGTGTATCACAAGTATTTGAAGCTAAACCATTTGCTTCGCATGGATTCGAAGATCAGCCTTCTACTTCGCATTGATTTGAAGCTAAATCATGTGTTCCGCATGGATTTTAAGCTAACTCGTTTGTTTCGCATGCTGTTGCAGCTAAATAATGTATATCACAAGTATTTGAAGCTAAACCATTTACCTCGCATGGATACGAAGATCAGCCATCCACTTCGCATTAATTTGATGCTAAATCTTGTGTTTCGCATGGATTTGAAGCTGACTCGTTTGTTTCGCATGCTGTTGTAGCTAAATCATGTATATCACAAGTATTTGAAGCTAAACCATTTGTTTCGCATGGATTCGAAGATAAGCCTTCTACTTCGCATTGATTTGATGCTAAATCATGTGTTTCGCATGGATTTGAAGATAGCTCGTTTGTTTCGCATGCTGTTGAAGCTAAATAATGTATATCACAAGTATTTGAAGCTAAACCATTTACCTCGCATGGATTCGAAGATCAGCCATCCACTTCGCATTAATTTGATGCTAAATCTTGTGTTTCGCATGGATTTGAAGCTGACTCGTTTGTTTCGCATGCTGTTGAAGCTAAATCATGTATATCACAAGTATTTGAAGCTAACCCATTTGTTTCGCATGGATTCGAAGATAAGCCTTCTACTTAGCATTGATTTTAATCTAAATCATGCGTTTCGCAAGGATTTGAAGCTAACTCGTTTGTTTCGCATGCAGTTGAAGCTGAATCATGTACATCACAAGTATTTGAAGCTAAACTATTCGTTTCGCATGGATTCGAAGTTAACTCGTTTGTTTCGCATGCAGTTGAAGCTAAATCACGTATATCACAAGTATTTGCAGCTAAATCATTTGTTTCGCATGGATACGAAGATAATCCTTCTACTTCGCATTGATTTGAAGCTAAATCATGTGTTTCGCATGGATTTGAATCTAACTCGTTTATTTCGCATGCTGTTGAAGCTAAATCATGTATATCACAAGTATAAGAAGCTAATCCATTTGTTTCGCATAGATTCGAAGGTAAGCCTTCTACTTCGCATTGATTTGAAGCTAAATCATGTGTTTCGCATGGATTTGAATCTAACTCGTTTGTTTCGGATGCTGTTGAAGCTAAATCATGTATATCACAAGTATTTGAATCTATATCATTTGTTTCGCATGGATTCGAAGATAACCCTTCTAATTCGCATTGATTTGAGGCTAAATCATGTGTTTCGCTTGGATTTGAAGCTAACTCGTTTTTTTCGCTAGTAGTTGAAGCTGAATCATCCATATCACAAGTATTTGAAGCAAAACCATTTGATTCCCATGGTTTTGAGGCTAACCTTTCTACTTCGCATTGATTTGAAGATAAATCATGTGTTTCGCTTGCATTTGAATATAACACATTTGTTTCGCATGCTGTTGAAGCTAAATCATGTATATCACAAGTATTTGAAGCTAAACCATTTGTTTCGCATTTATTCGAAGCTAAGCCTTCTACTTCGCATTGATTTGAGGCTAAATCATGTGATTCGCTTGGTTTTGAAGCTAACTCGTTTTTTTCGCATGCAGTTGTAGCTAAATCATGTATATCACAAGTATTTGAAGCTAAACCATTTGTTTCGCATGGATTCGAAGATAAGCCTTCTACTTCGCATTGATTTGATGCTAAATCATGTGTTTCGCATGGATTTGAAGCTAGCTCGTTTGTTTCGCATGCTGTTGAAGCTAAATAATGTATATCACAAGTATTTGAAGCTAAACCATTTGCCACGCATGGATTCGAAGATCAGCCATCCACTTCGCATTAATTTGATGCTAAATCTTGTGTTTCGCATGGATTTGAAGCTGACTCGTTTGTTTCGCATGCTGTTGAAGCTAAATCATGTATATCACAAGTATTTGAAGCTAAACCATTTGTTTCGCATGGATTCGAAGATAACCCTTCTAATTCGCATTGATTTTAATCTAAATCATGTGTTTCGCAAGGATTTGAAGCTAACTCGTTTGTTTCGCATGCAGTTGAAGCTGAATCATGTACATCACAAGTATTTGAAGCTAAACTATTCGTTTCGCATGGATTCGAAGTTAACTCGTTTGTTTCGCATGCAGTTGAAGCTAAATCACGTATATCACAAGTATTTGCAGCTAAATCATTTGTTTCGCATGGATACGAAGATAATCCTTCTACTTCGCATTGATTTGAAGCTAAATCATGTGTTTCGCATGGATTTGAATCTAACTCGTTTATTTCGCATGCTGTTGAAGCTAAATCATGTATATCACAAGTATAAGAAGCTAATCCATTTGTTTCGCATGGATTCGAAGGTAAGCCTTCTACTTCGCATTGATTTGAAGCTAAATCATGTGTTTCGCATGGATTTGAATCTAACTCGTTTGTTTCGGATGCTGTTGAAGCTAAATCATGTATATCACAAGTATTTGAAGCTAAAACATTTGATTCGCATGGATTTGAAGCTAAGCCTTCTACTTCGCATTGATTTGAAGCTATGTAATTTGTTTCGCTGGGATTTTTTGAAGCTAAGATCTCTACTTCGCATTGATTTCAAGCTAAATCATTTGTTTCACATGGATTTGAAGCTAACTCGTTTGTTTCGCATGCTTTTGAATGTAAATCATGTATATGACAAGTATTTGAAGCTAAACCATTTGATTCGCACGGATTTGAAGCCAAGCCTTCTACTTCGCATTGATTTGAGGCTAAATCATGTGTTTCGCATGGATTTAAAGCTAACTCGTTTGTTTCGCTTGCAGTTGAAGCTAAATCATGTATATCACAAGTATTTGAAGCTAAACCATTTGTTTCGCATGGATTTGAAGATCTGTCTTCTACTTCGCATTGATTTGAATCTAAAACCAGTGTTTCGCATGGATTTGAAGCTAACTCGTTTGTTTCGCATGCAGATGAAGCTAAATCATGTATATCACAAGTATTTGAAGCAAAACCAATTGTTTCTCGTGGATTCGAAGATCAGCCTTCTACTTCGCATTGATTTAAAGCTAAATCATGTGTTTCGCATGTATTTGAAGATAACTCGTTTGTTTCGCATGCTGTTGAAGCTAAATCATGTATATCACAAGTATTTGAAGCTAAACCATTTGTTTCGCATGGATACGAAGATAACCCTTCTACTTCGCATTGATTTGAAGCTAAATCATGTGTTTCGCATGGATTATAAGCTAACTCGTTTGTTTCGCATGCAGTTGAAGCTAAATCATGTATATCACAAGTATTTGAAGCTAAACAATTTGTTTCGCATGGATTCGAAGATAAGCCTTCTACTTCGCATTGATTTTAATCTAAATCATGTGTTTCGCATGGATTTGAAGCTAACTCGTTTGTTTCGCATGCTGTTGCAGCTAAATAATGTATATCACAAGTATTTGAAGCTAAACCATTTACCTCGCATGGATACGAAGATCAGCCATCCACTTCGCATTAATTTGATGCTAAATCTTGTGTTTCGCATGGATTTGAAGCTGACTCGTTTGTTTCGCATGCTGTTGTAGCTAAATCATGTATATCACAAGTATTTGAAGCTAAACCATTTGTTTCGCATGGATTCGAAGATAAGCCTTCTACTTCGCATTGATTTGATGCTAAATCATGTGTTTCGCATGGATTTGAAGCTAGCTCGTTTGTTTCGCATGCTGTTGAAGCTAAATAATGTATATCACAAGTATTTGAAGCTAAACCATTTACCTCGCATGGATTCGAAGATCAGCCATCCACTTCGCATTAATTTGATGCTAAATCTTGTGTTTCGCATGGATTTGAAGCTGACTCGTTTGTTTCGCATGCTGTTGAAGCTAAATCATGTATATCACAAGTATTTGAAGCTAACCCATTTGTTTCGCATGGATTCGAAGATAAGCCTTCTACTTAGCATTGATTTTAATCTAAATCATGCGTTTCGCAAGGATTTGAAGCTAACTCGTTTGTTTCGCATGCAGTTGAAGCTGAATCATGTACATCACAAGTATTTGAAGCTAAACTATTCGTTTCGCATGGATTCGAAGTTAACTCGTTTGTTTCGCATGCAGTTGAAGCTAAATCACGTATATCACAAGTATTTGCAGCTAAATCATTTGTTTCGCATGGATACGAAGATAATCCTTCTACTTCGCATTGATTTGAAGCTAAATCATGTGTTTCGCATGGATTTGAATCTAACTCGTTTATTTCGCATGCTGTTGAAGCTAAATCATGTATATCACAAGTATAAGAAGCTAATCCATTTGTTTCGCATAGATTCGAAGGTAAGCCTTCTACTTCGCATTGATTTGAAGCTAAATCATGTGTTTCGCATGGATTTGAATCTAACTCGTTTGTTTCGGATGCTGTTGAAGCTAAATCATGTATATCACAAGTATTTGAATCTATATCATTTGTTTCGCATGGATTCGAAGATAACCCTTCTAATTCGCATTGATTTGAGGCTAAATCATGTGTTTCGCTTGGATTTGAAGCTAACTCGTTTTTTTCGCTAGTAGTTGAAGCTGAATCATCCATATCACAAGTATTTGAAGCAAAACCATTTGATTCCCATGGTTTTGAGGCTAACCTTTCTACTTCGCATTGATTTGAAGATAAATCATGTGTTTCGCTTGCATTTGAATATAACACATTTGTTTCGCATGCTGTTGAAGCTAAATCATGTATATCACAAGTATTTGAAGCTAAACCATTTGTTTCGCATTTATTCGAAGCTAAGCCTTCTACTTCGCATTGATTTGAGGCTAAATCATGTGATTCGCTTGGTTTTGAAGCTAACTCGTTTTTTTCGCATGCAGTTGTAGCTAAATCATGTATATCACAAGTATTTGAAGCTAAACCATTTGTTTCGCATGGATTCGAAGATAAGCCTTCTACTTCGCATTGATTTGATGCTAAATCATGTGTTTCGCATGGATTTGAAGCTAGCTCGTTTGTTTCGCATGCTGTTGAAGCTAAATAATGTATATCACAAGTATTTGAAGCTAAACCATTTGCCTCGCATGGATTCGAAGATCAGCCATCCACTTCGCATTAATTTGATGCTAAATCTTGTGTTTCGCATGGATTTGAAGCTGACTCGTTTGTTTCGCATGCTGTTGAAGCTAAATCATGTATATCACAAGTATTTGAAGCTAAACCATTTGTTTCGCATGGATTCGAAGATAACCCTTCTAATTCGCATTGATTTTAATCTAAATCATGTGTTTCGCAAGGATTTGAAGCTAACTCGTTTGTTTCGCATGCAGTTGAAGCTGAATCATGTACATCACAAGTATTTGAAGCTAAACTATTCGTTTCGCATGGATTCGAAGTTAACTCGTTTGTTTCGCATGCAGTTGAAGCTAAATCACGTATATCACAAGTATTTGCAGCTAAATCATTTGTTTCGCATGGATACGAAGATAATCCTTCTACTTCGCATTGATTTGAAGCTAAATCATGTGTTTCGCATGGATTTGAATCTAACTCGTTTATTTCGCATGCTGTTGAAGCTAAATCATGTATATCACAAGTATAAGAAGCTAATCCATTTGTTTCGCATGGATTCGAAGGTAAGCCTTCTACTTCGCATTGATTTGAAGCTAAATCATGTGTTTCGCATGGATTTGAATCTAACTCGTTTGTTTCGGATGCTGTTGAAGCTAAATCATGTATATCACAAGTATTTGAAGCTAAAACATTTGATTCGCATGGATTTGAAGCTAAGCCTTCTACTTCGCATTGATTTGAAGCTATGTAATTTGTTTCGCTGGGATTTTTTGAAGCTAAGATCTCTACTTCGCATTGATTTCAAGCTAAATCATTTGTTTCACATGGATTTGAAGCTAACTCGTTTGTTTCGCATGCTTTTGAATGTAAATCATGTATATGACAAGTATTTGAAGCTAAACCATTTGATTCGCACGGATTTGAAGCCAAGCCTTCTACTTCGCATTGATTTGAGGCTAAATCATGTGTTTCGCATGGATTTAAAGCTAACTCGTTTGTTTCGCTTGCAGTTGAAGCTAAATCATGTATATCACAAGTATTTGAAGCTAAACCATTTGTTTCGCATGGATTCGGAGATAACCCTTCTAATTCGCATTGATTTGTGGCTAAATCATGTGTTTCGCTTGGATTTGAAGCTAACTCGTTTTTTTCGCTAGTAGTTGAAGCTAAATCATGCATATCACAAGTATTTGAAGCTAAACCATTTGTTTCGCATTTATTCGAAGCTAAGCCTTCTACTTCGCATTGATTTGAGGCTAAATCATGTGATTCGCTTGGTTTTGAAGCTAACTCGTTTTTTTCGCATGCAGTTGTAGCTAAATAATGTATATCACAAGTATTTGAAGCTAAACCATTTGGCTCGCATGGATTCGAAGATCAGCCATCCACTTCGCATTAATTTGATGCTAAATCTTGTGTTTCGCATGGATTTGAAGCTGACTCGTTTGTTTCGCATGCTGTTGAAGCTAAATCATGTATATCACAAGTATTTGAAGCTAAACCATTTGTTTCGCATGGATTCGAAGATAACCCTTCTTATTCGCATTGATTTTAATCTAAATCATGTGTTTCGCAAGGATTTGAAGCTAACTCGTTTGTTTCGCATGCAGTTGAAGCTGAATCATGTACATCACAAGTATTTGAAGCTAAACTATTCGTTTCGCATGGATTCGAAGTTAACTCGTTTGTTTCGCATGCAGTTGAAGCTAAATCACGTACATCACAAGTATTTGCAGCTAAATCATTTGTTTCGCATGGATTCGAAGGTAAGCCTTCTACTTCGCATTGATTTGAAGCTAAATCATGTGTTTCGCATGGATTTGAATCTAACTCGTTTATTTCGCATGCTGTTGAAGCTAAATCATGTATATCACAAGTATAAGAAGCTAATCCATTTGTTTCGCATGGATTCGAAGGTAAGCCTTCTACTTCGCATTGATTTGAAGCTAAATCATGTGTTTCGCATGGATTTGAATCTAACTCGTTTGTTTCGGATGCTGTTGAAGCTAAATCATGTATATCACAAGTATTTGAAGCTAAAACATTTGATTCGCATGGATTTGAAGCTAAGCCTTCTACTTCGCATTGATTTGAAGCTATGTAATTTGTTTCGCTGGGATTTTTTGAAGCTAAGATCTCTACTTCGCATTGATTTCAAGCTAAATCATTTGTTTCACATGGATTTGAAGCTAACTCGTTTGTTTCGCATGCTTTTGAATGTAAATCATGTATATGACAAGTATTTGAAGCTAAACCATTTGATTCGCACGGATTTGAAGCCAAGCCTTCTACTTCGCATTGATTTGAGGCTAAATCATGTGTTTCGCATGGATTTAAAGCTAACTCGTTTGTTTCGCTTGCAGTTGAAGCTAAATCATGTATATCACAAGTATTTGAAGCTAAACCATTTGTTTCGCATGGATTTGAAGATCTGTCTTCTACTTCGCATTGATTTGAATCTAAAACCAGTGTTTCGCATGGATTTGAAGCTAACTCGTTTGTTTCGCATGCAGATGAAGCTAAATCATGTATATCACAAGTATTTGAAGCAAAACCAATTGTTTCTCGTGGATTCGAAGATCAGCCTTCTACTTCGCATTGATTTAAAGCTAAATCATGTGTTTCGCATGTATTTGAAGATAACTCGTTTGTTTCGCATGCTGTTGAAGCTAAATCATGTATATCACAAGTATTTGAAGCTAAACCATTTGTTTCGCATGGATACGAAGATAACCCTTCTACTTCGCATTGATTTGAAGCTAAATCATGTGTTTCGCATGGATTATAAGCTAACTCGTTTGTTTCGCATGCAGTTGAAGCTAAATCATGTATATCACAAGTATTTGAAGCTAAACCATTTGTTTCGCATGGATTCGAAGATAAGCCTTCTACTTCGCATTGATTTTAATCTAAATCATGTGTTTCGCATGGATTTGAAGCTAACTCGTTTGTTTCGCATGCTGTTGTAGCTAAATCATGTACATCACATGTATTTGAAGCTAAACCATTTGTATCGCCTGGAATCGAAGATAAGCCTCCTACTTCGTATTAATTTGAAGCTAAATCATGTGTTCGCATTTATTTGAAACTAACTTGTTTGATTCGCGAGCAGTTGAAGCTAAATCAAGTGTATCACAAGTATTTGAAGCTAAACCATTTGCTTCGCATGGATTCGAAGATCAGCCTTCTACTTCGCATTGATTTGAAGCTAAATCATGTGTTCCGCATGGATTTTAAGCTAACTCGTTTGTTTCGCATGCTGTTGCAGCTAAATAATGTATATCACAAGTATTTGAAGCTAAACCATTTACCTCGCATGGATTCGAAGATCAGCCATCCACTTCGCATTAATTTGATGCTAAATCTTGTGTTTCGCATGGATTTGAAGCTGACTCGTTTGTTTCGCATGCTGTTGTAGCTAAATCATGTATATCACAAGTATTTGAAGCTAAACCATTTGTTTCGCATGGATTCGAAGATAAGCCTTCTACTTCGCATTGATTTGATGCTAAATCATGTGTTTCGCATGGATTTGAAGCTAGCTCGTTTGTTTCGCATGCTGTTGAAGCTAAATAATGTATATCACAAGTATTTGAAGCTAAACCATTTACCTCGCATGGATTCGAAGATCAGCCATCCACTTCGCATTAATTTGATGCTAAATCTTGTGTTTCGCATGGATTTGAAGCTGACTCGTTTGTTTCGCATGCTGTTGAAGCTAAATCATGTATATCACAAGTATTTGAAGCTAACCCATTTGTTTCGCATGGATTCGAAGATAAGCCTTCTACTTAGCATTGATTTTAATCTAAATCATGCGTTTCGCAAGGATTTGAAGCTAACTCGTTTGTTTCGCATGCAGTTGAAGCTGAATCATGTACATCACAAGTATTTGAAGCTAAACTATTCGTTTCGCATGGATTCGAAGTTAACTCGTTTGTTTCGCATGCAGTTGAAGCTAAATCACGTATATCACAAGTATTTGCAGCTAAATCATTTGTTTCGCATGGATACGAAGATAATCCTTCTACTTCGCATTGATTTGAAGCTAAATCATGTGTTTCGCATGGATTTGAATCTAACTCGTTTATTTCGCATGCTGTTGAAGCTAAATCATGTATATCACAAGTATAAGAAGCTAATCCATTTGTTTCGCATAGATTCGAAGGTAAGCCTTCTACTTCGCATTGATTTGAAGCTAAATCATGTGTTTCGCATGGATTTGAATCTAACTCGTTTGTTTCGGATGCTGTTGAAGCTAAATCATGTATATCACAAGTATTTGAATCTATATCATTTGTTTCGCATGGATTCGAAGATAACCCTTCTAATTCGCATTGATTTGAGGCTAAATCATGTGTTTCGCTTGGATTTGAAGCTAACTCGTTTTTTTCGCTAGTAGTTGAAGCTAAATCATGCATATCACAAGTATTTGAAGCAAAACCATTTGATTCCCATGGTTTTGAGGCTAACCTTTCTACTTCGCATTGATTTGAAGATAAATCATGTGTTTCGCTTGCATTTGAATATAACACATTTGTTTCGCATGCTGTTGAAGCTAAATCATGTATATCACAAGTATTTGAAGCTAAACCATTTGCTTCGCATGGATTCGAAGATCAGCCTTCTACTTCGCATTGATTTGATGCTAAATCATGTGTTTCGCATGTATTTGATGCTAACTCGTTTTTTTGGCATGCAGTTGAAGCTGAATCATGTATATCACAAGTATTTGAACCTAAACTATTCGTTTCGCATGGATTCGAGGATAAGCCTTCCACTCCGCATTGATTTGAAACTAAATCATGTGTTTCGCATGGATTTGAATCGAACTCGTTTGTTTCGCATGCTGTTGAAGCTAAATCATGTATATCACAAGTATTTGAAGTTAAACAATTTGTTTCGCATGGATTCGAAGATAACCCATGTACTTCGCATTGATTTGAAGCTAAATCATGTGTTTCGCATGGATTTGAATCGAACTCGTTTGTTTCGCATGCTGTTGAAGCTAAATCAAGTGCAGTAGAAGTATTTGAAGCCAAACCATTTGCTTCGCATGGATTCGAAGAACAGCCTTCTACTTCGCATTGATTTGAAGCTAAATCATGTGTTCGCATGGATTTGAAGCTACCTCGTTTGTTTCGCATGCAGTTGAAGCTAACTCACGTATATCACAAGTATTTGAATCTATATCATTTGTTTCGCATGGATTCGGAGATAACCCTTCTAATTCGCATTGATTTGTGGCTAAATCATGTGTTTCGCTTGGATTTGAAGCTAACTCGTTTTTTTCGCTAGTAGTTGAAGCTAAATCATGCATATCACAAGTATTTGAAGCTAAACCATTTGTTTCGCATTTATTCGAAGCTAAGCCTTCTACTTCGCATTGATTTGAGGCTAAATCATGTGATTCGCTTGGTTTTGAAGCTAACTCGTTTTTTTCGCATGCAGTTGTAGCTAAATAATGTATATCACAAGTATTTGAAGCTAAACCATTTGGCTCGCATGGATTCGAAGATCAGCCATCCACTTCGCATTAATTTGATGCTAAATCTTGTGTTTCGCATGGATTTGAAGTTGACTCGTTTGTTTCGCATGCTGTTGAAGCTAAATCATGTATATCACAAGTATTTGAAGCTAAACCATTTGTTTCGCATGGATTCGAAGATAACCCTTCTTATTCGCATTGATTTTAATCTAAATCATGTGTTTCGCAAGGATTTGAAGCTAACTCGTTTGTTTCGCATGCAGTTGAAGCTGAATCATGTACATCACAAGTATTTGAAGCTAAACTATTCGTTTCGCATGGATTCGAAGTTAACTCGTTTGTTTCGCATGCAGTTGAAGCTAAATCACGTACATCACAAGTATTTGCAGCTAAATCATTTGTTTCGCATGGATACGAAGATAATCCTTCTACTTCGCATTGATTTGAAGCTAAATCATGTGTTTCGCATGGATTTGAATCTAACTCGTTTATTTCGCATGCTGTTGAAGCTAAATCATGTATATCACAAGTATAAGAAGCTAATCCATTTGTTTCGCATGGATTCGAAGGTAAGCCTTCTACTTCGCATTGATTTGAAGCTAAATCATGTGTTTCGCATGGATTTGAATCTAACTCGTTTGTTTCGCATGCTGTTGAAGCTAAATCATGTATATCACAAGTATTTGAAGCTAAAACATTTGATTCGCACGGATTTGAAGCTAAGCCTTCTACTTCGCATTGATTTGGTGCTAAATCATGTGTTTCGCATGGACTTGAAGCTAACTCGTTTGTTTCGCCTGCATTTGAAGCTATATCACTTATATTCACAAGTATGTGAAGCTAAATCATTCGTTTCGCATGGATTTGAAGCTAAGCCATCAACTTCGCGTTGACTTGATGCTAAATCATGATTTGCGCTTTTGATTTGAAGCTAATTCGATTGTTTCGCATGCAGTTGAATCTAAATCATGTATATCACAAGTATTTGAAGCTAAATCATGTGTTTCGCATGGATTATAAGCTAACTCGTTTGTTTCGCATGCTGTTGAAGCTAAATCATGTATATCACAAGTATTTGAAGCTAAACCATTTGTTACGCATGGATTCGAAGATCAGCCTTCTACTTAGCATTGATTTGATGCTAAATCATATGTTTCGCATGGATTTGAAGCTAACTCGTTTGTTTCGCATGCTGTTGAAGCTAAATCATGTATATCACAAGTATTTGAAGCGAAACTATTTGTATCGGATGGGATCGAAGATAAGCCTCCTACTTCGCATTGATTTGAAGCTAAATCATGTGTTTCGCATGGATTTGATGCTAACTCTTTTTTTTCGCATGCTGTTGAAGCTATATCATATATATCACAAGTATTTGAAGCTAAACCATTTGTTTCGCATTTATTCGAAGCTAAGCCTTCTACTTCGCATTGATTTGAGGCTAAATCATTTGGTTCGCTTGGTTTTGAAGCTAACTCGTTTTTTTCACATGCTGTTGAAGCTAAATCATGTATATCACAAGTATTTGAAGCTATATCATACGTTTCGCATGGATTCCAAGACAACCCTTCTAATTCGCATTGATTTGAAGCTAAATCATGTGTTTCGCATGGATTTGAAGCTAACTCGTTTGTTTCGCATGCTGTTGAAGCTAAATCATGTATATCACAAGTATTTGAAGCTAAACCATTTGTATCGCATGGGATCGAAGATAAGCCTCCTACTTCGCATTGATTTGAAGCTAAATCATGTGTTCGCATGGATTTGAAGCTAACTTGTTTGATTCGCGAGCAGTTGAAGCTAAATCAAGTGTATCACAAGTATTTGAAGCTAAACCATTTGTTTCGCATGGATACGAAGATAACCCTTCTACTTCGCATTGATTTGAAGCTAAATCATGTGTTTCGCATGGATTATAAGCTAACTCGTTTGTTTCGCATGCAGTTGAAGCTAAATCATGTATATCACAAGTATTTGAAGCTAAACCATTTGTTTCGCATGGATTCGAAGATAAGCCTTCTACTTCGCATTGATTTTAATCTAAATCATGTGTTTCGCTTGGATTTGAAGCTAACTCGTTTTTTTCGCTAGTAGTTGAAGCTAAATCATGCATATCACAAGTATTTGAAGCTAAACCATTTGGTTCGCATTTATTCGAAGTTAAGCCATCTACTTCGCATTGATTTGAGGCTAAATCATGTGTTTCGCTTGGTTTTGAAGCTAACTCGTTTTTTTCGCATGCAGTTGTAGCTAAATCATGTATATCACAAGTATTTGAAGCTAAACCATTTGTTTCGCATGGATTCGAAGATAAGCCTTCTACTTCGCATTGATTTTAATCTAAATCATGTGTTTCGCATGGATTTGAAGCTAACTCGTTTGTTTCGCATGCAGTTGAAGCTGAATCATGTATATCACAAGTATTTGAAGCTAAACTATTCGTTTCGCATGCATTCGAAGATAAGCCTTCCACTTCGCATTGATTTGAAGATAAATCATGTGTTTCGCTTGGATTTGAATATAACTCATTTGTTTCGCATGCTGTTGAAGCTAAACCATGTATATCACATGTATTTGAAGCTAAACCATTTGCTTCGCATGGATTCGAAGATCAGCCTTCTACTTCGCATTGTTTTGAAGCTAAATCATGTGTTCCGCATGGATTTTAAGCTAACTCGTTTGTTTCGCATGCAGTTGAAGCTAAATCATGTATATCACAAGTATTTGACGCTAAACCATTTGTTTCGCATGGATTCGAAGATAAACCTTCTACTTCGCATTGATTTTAATCTAAATCATGTGTTTCGCATGGATTTGAAGCTAACTCGTTTGTTTCGCATGCAGTTGAAGCTGAATCATGTATATCACAAGTATTTGATGCTAAACTATTCGTTTCGCATGGATTCGAAGATAAGCCTTCTACTTCGCATTGATTTGATGCTAAATCATGTGTTTCGCATGGATTTGAAGCTAGCTCGTTTGTTTCGCATGCTGTTGAAGCTAAATAATGTATATAACAAGTATTTGAAGCTAAACCATTTGTATCGCATGGGATCGAAGATAAGCCTCCTACTTCGCATTGATTTGAAGCTAAATCATGTGTTTCGCATGGATTTGAAGCTAACTCGTTTGTTTCGCATGCAGTTGAAGCTAAATCATGTATATCACAAGTATTTGCAGCTAAACCATTTGTTTCGCATGGATACGAAGATAAGCCTTCTACTTCGCATTGATTTGAAGTTAAATCATGTGTTTCGCATGGATTTGAATCTAACTCGTTTATTTCGCATGCTGTTGAAGCTAAATCACGTATATCACAAGTATAAGAAGCTAATCCATTTGTTTCGCATGGATTCGAAGATAAGCCTTCTACTTCGCATTGATTTGAAGCTAAATCATGTGTTTCGCTTGGATTTGAAGCTAACTCGTTTTTTTCGCTAGTAGTTGAAGCTAAATCATGCATATCACAAGTATTTGAAGCTAAACCATTTGTTTCGCATGGATTCGAAGATAAGCCTTCTACTTCGCATTGATTTTAATATAAATCATGTGTTTCGCATGGATTTGAAGCTAACTCGTTTGTTTCGCATGCAGTTGAAGCTGAATCATGTATATCACAAGTATTTAAAGCTAAACTATTCGTTTCGCATGGATTCGAAGATAAGCCTTCTACTTCGCTTTGATTTGAAGCTAAATCATGTGTTTCGCATGGATTATAAGCTAACTCGTTTGTTTCGCATGCAGTTGAAGCTAAATCGTGTATATCACAAGAATATGAAGCTGATCCATTTGTTTCGCATGGATTCGAAGATAAGCCTTACACTTCGCATTGATTTGATGCTAAATCATGCGTTTCGCATGGATTTGAAGCTAACTCGTTTGTTTCGCATGCTGTTGAAGCAACATCATGTATATCACAAGTATTTGAAGCTAAACCATTTGTTTCGCATGGATTCGAAGATAAGCCTTCTACTTCGCATTGATTTTAATCTAAATCATGTGTTTCGCAAGGATTTTAAGCTAACTCGTTTGTTTCGAATGCTGTTGAAGCTAAATCATGTATATCACAAGTATTTGAAGCTAAACCATTTGTTTCGCATGGATTCGGAGATAAGCCTTCTACTTCGCATTGATTTTAATCTAAATCATGTGTTTCGCAAGGATTTTAAGCTAACTCGTTTGTTTCGCATGCAGTTGAAGCTAAATCATGTATATCACAAGTATTTGACGCTATATCATTTGTTTCGCATGGATTCGAAGATAACCCTTCTAATTCGCATTAATTTGAGGCTAAATCATGTGTTTCGCTTGGATTTGAAGCTAACTCGTTTTTTTAGCTAGTAGTTGAAGCTAAATCATGCATATCACAAGTATTTGAAGCTAAACCATTTGGTTCGCATTTATTCGAAGCTAAGCCATCTACTTCGCATTGATTTGAGGCTAAATCGTGTGTCTCGCTTGGTTTTGAAGCTAACTCGTTTTTTTCGCATGCAGTTGTAGCTAAATCATGTATATCACAAGTATTTGAAGCTAAACCATTTGTTTCGCATGGATTCGAAGATAAGCCTTCTACTTCGCATTGATTTGATGCTAAATCATGTGTTTCGCATGGATTTGAAGCTAGCTCGTTTGTTTCGCATGCTGTTGAAGCTAAATAATGTATATCACAAGTATTTGAAGCTAAACCATTTGTATCGCATGGGATCGAAGATAAGCCTCCTACTTCGCATTGATTTGAAGCTAAATCATGTGTTTCGCATGGATTTGAAGCTAACTCGTTTGTTTCGCACGCTGTTGAAGCTAAATCATGCATATCACAAGTGTTTGAAGCTAAACCATTTGTTACGCATGGATTCGAAGATCAGCCTTCTACTTCGCATTGATTTGAAGCTAAATCATGTGTTTCGCATGGATTATAAGCTAACTCGTTTGTTTCCCATGCAGTTGAAGCTAAATCATGTATATCACAAGTATTTGACGCTAAACCATTTGTTTCGCATGGATTCGAAGATAAACCTTCTACTTCGCATTGATTTTAATCTAAATCATGTGTTTCGCATGGATTTGAAGCTAACTCGTTTGTTTCGCATGCAGTTGAAGCTGAATCATGTATATCACAAGTATTTGATGCTAAACTATTCGTTTCGCATGGATTCGAAGATAAGCCTTCCACATCGCATTGATTTGAAGCTAAATCATGTGTTTCGCATGGATTTTAAGCTAACTCGTTTGTTTCGCATGCAGTTGAAGCTAAATCATGTATATCACAAGTATTTGCAGCTAAACCATTTGTTTCGCATGGATACGAAGATAAGCCTTCTACTTCGCATTGATTTGAAGTTAAATCATGTGTTTCGCATGGATTTGAATATAACTCGTTTATTTCGCATGCTGTTGAAGCTAAATCATGTATATCACAAGTATAAGAAGCTAATCCATTTGTTTCGCATGGATTCGAAGATAACCCTTCTAATTCGCATTGATTTGAGGCTAAATCATGTGTTTCGCTTGGATTTGAAGCTAACTCGTTTTTTTCGCTAGTAGTTGAAGCTAAATCATGCATATCACAAGTACTTGAAGCTAAACCATTTGTTTCGCATGGATTCGAAGATAAGCCTTCTACTTCGGATTGATTTTAATCTAAATCATGTGTTTCACATGGATTTGAAGCTAACTCGTTTGTTTCGCATGCAGTTGAAGCTGAATCATGTATATCACAAGTATTTGAAGCTAAACTATTCGTTTCGCATGGATTCGAAGATAAGCCATCTACTTCGCATTGATTTGAAGCTAAATCATGTGTTTCGCATGGATTATAAGCTAACTCGTTTGTTTCGCATGCAGTTGAAGCTAAATCGTGTATATCACCAGTACATGAAGCTGATCCATTTGTTTCACATGGATTCGAAGATAAGCCTTCCACTTCGCATTGATTTGATGCTAAATCATGTGTTTCGCATGGATTTGAAGCTAACTCGTTTGATTCGCATGCTGTTGAAGCTAACTCAAGTGGATCACAAGTATTTGAAGCTAAACCATTTGCTTCGCATGGATTCGAAGATTAGCCTTCTACTTTGCATTGATTTGATGCTAAATCATGTGTTTCGCATGGATTTGAAGCTAACTCGTTTGTTTCGCATGCTGTTGAAGCTAAATCATGTACATCACATGTATTTGAAGCTAAAGCATTTGTATCGCATGGAATCGAAGATAAGCCTTCTACTTCGCATTGATTTTAATATAAATCATGTGTTTCGCATGGATTTGAAGCTAACTCGTTTGTTTCGCATGCAGTTGAAGCTGAATCATGTATATCACAAGTATTTGAAGCTAAACCATTTGTTACGCATGGATTCGAAGATCAGCCTTCTACTTCGCATTGATTTGATGCTAAATCATGTGTTTCGCATGGATTTGAAGCTAACTCGTTTGTTTCGCATGCTGTTGAGGCTAAATCATGTATATCACAAGTATTTGAAGCTATATCATACGTTTCGCATGGATTCCAAGACAACCCTTCTAATTCGCATTGATTTGAAGCTAAATCATGTGTTTCGCATGGATTTGAAGCTAACTCGATTGTTTCGCATGGTGTTGAAGCTAAATCATGTATATCACAAGTATTTGAAGCTAAACCATTTGTTACGCATGGATTCGAAGATCAGCCTTCTACTTAGCATTGATTTGATGCTAAATCATGTGTTTCGCATGGATTTGAAGCTAACTCGTTTGTTTCGCATGCTGTTGAAGCTAAATCATGTATATCACAAGTATTTGAAGCTAAACCATTTGTTTCGCATTTATTCAAAGCTAAGCCTTCTACTTCGCATTGATTTGAGGCTAAATCATGTGTTTCGCTTGGTTTTGAAGCTAACTCGTTTTTTTCGCATGCAGTTGTAGCTAAATCATGTATATCACAAGTATTTGAAGCTAAACCATTTGTTTCGCATGGATTCGAAGCTAAGCCTTCTACTTCGCATTGATTTTAATCTAAATCATGTGTTTCGCATGGATTTAAAGCTAACTCGGTTGTTTCGCATGCAGTTGAAGCTGAATCATGTATATCACATGTATTTGAAGATAAACTATTCGTTTCGCATGGATTCGAAGATAAGCCTTCCACTTCCCATTGATTTGATGCTAAATCATGTGTTTCGCATGGATTTAAAGCTAACTCGTTTGTTTCGCATGCAGTTGAAGCTAAATCATGTATATCACAAGTATTTGAAGCTAAACCATTTGGTTCGCATTTATTCGAAGCTAAGCCTTCTACTTCGCATTGATTTGATGCTAAATCATGTGTTTCGCATAGATTTGAAGCTAACTCGTTTGTTTCGCATGCTGTTGAAGCTGAATCATGTACATCACAAGTATTTGAAGCTGAACTATTCGTTTCGCATGGATTCGAAGTTAACTCGTTTGTTTCGCATGCAGTTGAAGCTAAATCACGTATATCAGAAGTATTTGCAGCTAAACCATTTGTTTCGCATGGATACGAAGATAAGCCTTCTACTTCGCATTGATTTGAAGCTAAATCATGTGTTTCGCATGGATTTGAATCTAACTCGTTTGTTTCGCATGCTGTTGTATCTAAATCATGTATATCGCAAGTATTTGAAGCTAAACCATTTGCTTCGCATGGATTCGAAGATCAGCCTTCTACTTCGCATTGATTTGATGCTAAATCATGTGATTCGCATGGATTTGAAGCTTACTCGTTTGTTTCGCATGCTGTTGAAGCTAAATCATGTATATCACAAGTATTTGAAGCTAAACCATTTGTTTCGCATGGATACGAAGATAACCCTTCTACTTCGCATTGATTTGAAGCTAAATCATGTGTTTCGCATGGATTATAAGCTAACTCGTTTGTTTCGCATGCAGTTGAAGCTAAATCGTGAATATCACAAGTATATGAAGCTGATCCATTTGTTTCGCATGGATTCGAAGATAAGTCTTCTACTTCGCATTGATTTGATGCTAAATCATGTGTTTCGCATGGATTTGAAGCTTACTCGTTTGTTACGCATGCTGTTGAAGCTAAATCATGTATATCACAAGTATTTGAAGCTAAACCATTTGTTTCGCATGGATACGAAGATAACCCTTCTACTTCGCATTGATTTGAAGCTAAATCATGTGTTTCGCATGGATTATAAGCTAACTCGTTTGTTTCGCATGCAGTTGAAGCTAAATCGTGTATATCACAAGTATTTGAAGCTAAACCATTTGTTTCGCATGGATTCGAAGATAAGCCTTCTACTTCGCATTGATTTTAATCTAAATCATGTGTTTCGCATGGATTTGAAGCTAACTCGTTTGTTTCGCATGCAGTTGAAGCTAAATCATGTATATCACAAGTATTTGCAGCTAACCCATTTGTTTCGCATGGATTCGAAGATAACCCTATTTACTTCGCATTGATTTGAAGCTAAATCATGTGTTTCGCATGGATTTGAATCTAACTCGTACATTTCGCATGCTGTTGAAGCTAAATCATGTATATCACAAGTATATGAAGCTGATCCATTTGTTTCGTATGGATTCGAAGATAAGCCTCCCACTACGCATTGATTTGATGCTAAATCATGTGTTTCGCATGGATTTGAAGCTAACTCGTTTTTTTGCATGCAGTTGTAGCTAAATCATGTATATCACAAGTATTTGCAGCTAAACCATTTGTTTCGCATCGATACGAAGATAACCCTTCTACTTCGCATTGATTTGAAGCTAATTCATGTGTTTCGCATGGATTTGAATCTAACTCGTTTATTTCGCATGCTGTTGAAGCAAAATCATGTATATCACAAGTATAAGAAGCTATATCATACGTTTCGCATGGATTCCAAGATAACCCTTCTAATTCGCATTGATTTGAATCTAAATCATGTGTTTCGCATGGATTTGAAGCTAACTCGTTTGTTTCGCATGCTGTTGAATCTAAATCATGTAATCACAAGTATTTGCAGCTAAACCATTTGTTACGCATGGATTCGAAGATCAGCCTTCTACTTCGCATTGATTTGAAGCTAAATCATGTGTTTCGCATGGATCTGAATCTAACTCGTTTGTTTCGGATGCTGTTGAAGCTAAATCATGTTTATCACAAGTATTTGAAGCTATATCATTTGTTTCGCATGGATTCGAAGATAACCCTTCTAATTCGGATTGATTTGAGGCTAAATCATGTGTTTCGCTTGGATTTGAAGCTAACTCGTTTTTTTCGCTAGTAGTTGAAGCTAAATCATGCATATCACAAGTATTTGAAGCTAAACCATTTGGTTCGCATTTATTCGAAGCTAAGCCTTCTACTTCGCATTGATTTGTGGCTAAATCATGTGTTTCGCTTGGTTTTGAAGCTAACTCGTTTTTTTCGCATGCAGTTGTATCTAAATCATGTATATCACAAGTATTTGAAGCTAAACCATTTGTTTCGCATGGATTCGAAGATAAACCTTCTACTTCGCATTGATTTGAAGCTAAATCATGTGTTTCGCATGGATTTGAAGCTAACTCGTTTGTTTCGCATGCTGTTGAAGCTAAATCATGTAATCACAAGTATTTGCAGCTAAACCATTTGTTACGCATGGATTCGAAGATCAGCCTTCTACTTCGCATTGATTTGAAGCTAAATCATGTGTTTCGCATGGATCTGAATCTAACTCGTTTGTTTCGGATGCTGTTGAAGCTAAATCATGTTTATCACAAGTATTTGAAGCTATATCATTTGTTTCGCATGGATTCGAAGATAACCCTTCTAATTCGCATTGATTTGAGGCTAAATCATGTGTTTCGCTTGGATTTGAAGCTAACTCGTTTTTTTCGCTAGTAGTTGAAGCTAAATCATGCATATCACAAGTATTTGAAGCTAAACCATTTGGTTCGCATTTATTCGAAGCTAAGCCTTCTACTTCGCAATGATTTGAGGCTAAATCATGTGTTTCGCTTGGTTTTGAAGCTAACTCGTTTTTTTCGCATGCAGTTGTATCTAAATCATGTATATCACAAGTATTTGAAGCTAAACCATTTGTTTCGCATGGATTCGAAGATAAGCCTTCTACTTCGCATTGATTTTAATCTAAATCATGTGTTTCGCATGGATTTGAAGCTAACTCGTTTGTTTCGCATGCAGTTGAAGCTGAATCATGTATATCACAAGTATTTGAAGCTAAACCATTCGCTTCGCATGGATTCGAAGATCAGCCTTATACTTCGCATTGATTTGATGCTAAATCATGTGTTTCGCATGGATTTGAAGCTAACTCGTTTGTTTCGCATGCTGTTGAAGCTAAATCATGTATATCACAAGTATTTGAAGCTATATCATACGTTTCGCTTGGATTCCAAGATAACCCTTCTAATTCGCATTGATTTGAATCTAAATCATGTGTTTCGCATGGATTTGAAGCTAACTCGTTTGTTTCGCATGCTGTTGAAGCTAAATCATGTATATCACAAGTATTTGCAGCTAAACCATTTGTTACGCATGGATTCGAAGATCAGCCTTCTACTTCGCATTGATTTGATGCTACATCATGTGTTTCGCATGGATTTGAAGCTAACTCGTTTGTTTCGCATGCTGTTGAAGCTAAATCATGTAATCACAAGTATTTGCAGCTAAACCATTTGTTACGCATGGATTCGAAGATCAGCCTTCTACTTCAACATTGATTTGAAGCTAAATCATGTGTTTCGCATGGATCTGAATCTAACTCGTTTGTTTCGGATGCTGTTGAAGCTAAATCATGTTTATCACAAGTATTTGAAGCTATATCATTTGTTTCGCATGGATTCGAAGATAACCCTTCCAATTCGCATTGATTTGAGGCTAAATCATGTGTTTCGCTTGGATTTGAAGCTAACTCGTTTTTTTCGCTAGTAGTTGAAGCTAAATCATGCATATCACAAGTATTTGAAGCTAAACCATTTGGTTCGCATTTATTCGAAGCTAAGCCTTCTACTTCGCATTGATTTGAGGTTAAATCATGTGTTTCGCTTGGTTTTGAAGCTAAATCGTTTTTTTCGCATGCAGTTGTATCTAAATCATGTATATCACAAGTATTTAAAGCTAAACCATTTGTTTCGCATGGATTCGAAGATAAGCCTTCTACTTCGCATTGATTTTAATCTAAATCATGTGTTTCGCATGCATTTGAAGCTAACTCGTTTGTTTCGCATGCTGTTGAAGCTAAATCATGTAATCACAAATATTTGCAGCTAAACCATTTGTTACGCATGGATTCGAAGATCAGCCTTCTACTTCGCATTGATTTGATGCTAAATCATGTGTTTCGCATGGATTTGAAGCTAACTCGTTTGTTTCGCATGCTGTTGAAGCTAAATCATGTATATCACAAGTATTTGAAGCTATATCATACGTTTCGCATGGATTCCAAGACAACCCTTCTAATTCGCATTGATTTGAAGCTAAATCATGTGTTTCGCATGGATTTGAAGCTAACTCGATTGTTTCGCATGGTGTTGAAGCTAAATCATGTATATCACAAGTATTTGAAGCTAAACCATTTGTTACGCATGGATTCGAAGATCAGCCTTCTACTTAGCATTGATTTGATGCTAAATCATGTGTTTCGCATGGCTTTGAAGCTAACTCGTTTGTTTCGCATGCTGTTGAAGCTAAATCATGTATATCACAAGTATTTGAAGCTAAACCATTTGTTTCGCATGGATTCGAAGATAAGCCTTCTACTTCGCATTGATTTGAAGCTAAATCATGTGTTTCGCATGGATTAGAAGCTAACTCGTTTGTTTCGCATGCTGTTGAAGCTAAATCATGTAATCACAAGTATTTGCAGCTAAACCATTTGTTACGCATGGATTCGAAGATCAGCCTTCTACTTCGCATTGATTTGAAGCTAAATCATGTGTTTCGCATGGATTAGAATCTAACTCGTTTATTTCGCATGCTGTTGAAGCTAAATCATGTATATCACAAGTATAAGAAGCTAATCCGTTTGTTTCGCATGGATTCGAAGTTAAGCCTTCTACTTCGCATTGATTTGAAGCTAAATCATGTGTTTCGCATGGATCTGAATCTAACTCGTTTGTTTCGGATGCTGTTGAAGCTAAATCATGTTTATCACAAGTATTTGAAGCTATATCATTTGTTTCGCATGGATTCGAAGATAACCCTTCTAATTCGCATTGATTTGAGGCTAAATCATGTGTTTCGCTTGGATTTGAAGCTAACTCGTTTTTTTTCGCTAGTAGTTGAAGCTAAATCATGCATATCACAAGTATTTGAAGCTAAACCATTTTGTTCGCATTTATTCGAAGCTAAGCCTTCTACTTCGCAATGATTTGAGGCTAAATCATGTGTTTCGCTTGGTTTTGAAGCTAACTCGTTTTTTTCGCATGCAGTTGTATCTAAATCATGTATATCACAAGTATTTGAAGCTAAACCATTTGTTTCGCATGGATTCGAAGATAAGCCTTCTACTTCGCATTGATTTTAATCTAAATCATGTGTTTCGCATGATTTGAAGCTAACTCGTTTGTTTCGCATGCAGTTGAAGCTGAATCATGTATATCACAAGTATTTGAAGCTAAACCATTCGCTTCGCATGGATTCGAAGATCAGCCTTATACTTCGCATTGATTTGATGCTAAATCATGTGTTTCGCATGGATTTGAAGCTAACTCGTTTGTTTCGCATGCTGTTGAAGCTAAATCATGTATATCACAAGTATTTGAAGCTATATCATACGTTTCGCTTGGATTCCAAGATAACCCTTCTAATTCGCATTGATTTGAATCTAAATCATGTGTTTCGCATGGATTTGAAGCTAACTCGTTTGTTTCGCATGCTGTTGAAGCTAAATCATGTAATCACAAGTATTTGCAGCTAAACCATTTGTTACGCATGGATTCGAAGATCAGCCTTCTACTTCAACATTGATTTGAAGCTAAATCATGTGTTTCGCATGGATTAGAATCTAACTCGTTTATTTCGCATGCTGTTGAAGCTAAATCATGTATATCACAAGTATAAGAAGCTAATCCGTTTGTTTCGCATGGATTCGAAGTTAAGCCTTCTACTTCGCATTGATTTGAAGCTAAATCATGTGTTTCGCATGGATCTGAATCTAACTCGTTTGTTTCGGATGCTGTTGAAGCTAAATCATGTTTATCACAAGTATTTGAAGCTATATCATTTGTTTCGCATGGATTCGAAGATAACCCTTCTAATTCGCATTGATTTGAGGCTAAATCATGTGTTTCGCTTGGATTTGAAGCTAACTCGTTTTTTTCGCTAGTAGTTGAAGCTAAATCATGCATATCACAAGTATTTGAAGCTAAACCATTTGGTTCGCATTTATTCGAAGCTAAGCCTTCTACTTCGCAATGATTTGAGGCTAAATCATGTGTTTCGCTTGGTTTTGAAGCTAACTCGTTTTTTTCGCATGCAGTAGTATCTAAATCATGTATATCACAAGTATTTGAAGCTAAACCATTTGTTTCGCATGGATTCGAAGATAAGCCTTCTACTTCGCATTGATTTTAATCTAAATCATGTGTTTCGCATGGATTTGAAGCTAACTCGTTTGTTTCGCATGCAGTTGAAGCTGAATCATGTATATCACAAGTATTTGAAGCTAAACCATTCGCTTCGCATGGATTCGAAGATCAGCCTTCTACTTCGCATTGATTTGATGCTACATCATGTGTTTCGCATGGATTTGAAGCTAACTCGTTTGTTTCGCATGCTGTTGAAGCTAAATCATGTTTATCACAAGTATTTGAAGCTAAACCATTTGGTTCGCATTTATTCGAAGCTAAGCCTTCTACTTCGCATTGATTTGAGGTTAAATCATGTGTTTCGCTTGGTTTTGAAGCTAAATCGTTTTTTTCGCATGCAGTTGTATCTAAATCATGTATATCACAAGTATTTAAAGCTAAACCATTTGTTTCGCATGGATTCGAAGATAAGCCTTCTACTTCGCATTGATTTTAATCTAAATCATGTGTTTCGCATGCATTTGAAGCTAACTCGTTTGTTTCGCATGCTGTTGAAGCTAAATCATGTAATCACAAGTATTTGCAGCTAAACCATTTGTTACGCATGGATTCGAAGATCAGCCTTCTACTTCGCATTGATTTGATGCTAAATCATGTGTTTCGCATGGATTTGAAGCTAACTCGTTTGTTTCGCATGCTGTTGAAGCTAAATCATGTATATCACAAGTATTTGAAGCTATATCATACGTTTCGCATGGATTCCAAGACAACCCTTCTAATTCGCATTGATTTGAAGCTAAATCATGTGTTTCGCATGGATTTGAAGCTAACTCGATTGTTTCGCATGGTGTTGAAGCTAAATCATGTATATCACAAGTATTTGAAGCTAAACCATTTGTTACGCATGGATTCGAAGATCAGCCTTCTACTTAGCATTGATTTGATGCTAAATCATGTGTTTCGCATGGATTTGAAGCTAACTCGTTTGTTTCGCATGCTGTTGAAGCTAAATCATGTATATCACAAGTATTTGAAGCTAAACCATTTGTTTCGCATGGATTCGAAGATAAGCCTTCTACTTCGCATTGATTTGAAGCTAAATCATGTGTTTCGCATGGATTAGAAGCTAACTCGTTTGTTTCGCATGCTGTTGAAGCTAAATCATGTAATCACAAGTATTTGCAGCTAAACCATTTGTTACGCATGGATTCGAAGATCAGCCTTCTACTTCGCATTGATTTGAAGCTAAATCATGTGTTTCGCATGGATTAGAATCTAACTCGTTTATTTCGCATGCTGTTGAAGCTAAATCATGTATATCACAAGTATAAGAAGCTAATCCGTTTGTTTCGCATGGATTCGAAGTTAAGCCTTCTACTTCGCATTGATTTGAAGCTAAATCATGTGTTTCGCATGGATCTGAATCTAACTCGTTTGTTTCGGATGCTGTTGAAGCTAAATCATGTTTATCACAAGTATTTGAAGCTATATCATTTGTTTCGCATGGATTCGAAGATAACCCTTCTAATTCGCATTGATTTGAGGCTAAATCATGTGTTTCGCTTGGATTTGAAGCTAACTCGTTTGTTTCGCATGCTGTTGAAGATAAATCATGTATGTCACAAGTTTGAAGCTAAACCATTTGTTACGCATGGATTCGAAGATCAGCCTTCTACTTAGCATTGATTTGATGCTAAATCATGTGTTTCGCATGGATTTGAAGCTAACTCTTTGGTTCGCATGCTGTTGAAGCTAAATCATGTATATCACAAGTATTTGAAGCTATATCATACGTTTGGCATGGATTCCAAGATAACCCTACTAATTCGCATTGATTTGAATCTAAATCATGTGTTTCGCATGGATTTGAAGCTAACTCGTTTGTTTCGCATGCAGTTGAAGATAAATCATGTATGTCACAAGTTTGAAGCTAAACCATTTGTTACGCATGGATTCGAAGATCAGCCTTCTACTTAGCATTGATTTGATGCTAAATCATGTGTTTCGCATGGATTTGAAGCTAACTCTTTGGTTCGCATGCTGTTGAAGCTAAATCATGTATATCACAAATATTTGAAGCTAAACTATTTGTATCGGATGGGATCGAAGATAAGCCTCCTACTTCGCATTGATTTGAAGCTAAATCATGTGTTTCGCATGAATTTGAAGCTAACTCGTTTTATCGCATGCTGTTGAAGCTAAATCATATATATCACAAGTATTTGAAGCTAAACCATTTGTTTCGCATTTATTCGAAGCTAAGCCTTCTACTTCGCATTGATTTGAGGCTAAATCATGTGTTTCGCTTGGTTTTGAAGGTAACTCGTTTTTTTTTGCATGCAGTTGTAGCTAAATCATGTATATCACAAGTATTTGCAGCTAAACCATTTGTTTCGCATCGATACGAAGATAACCCTTCTACATCGCATTGATTTGAAGCTAAATCATGTGTTTCGCATGGATTTGAATCTGACTCGTTTATTTCGCATGCTGTTGAAGCTAAATCATGTATATCACAAGTATAAGAAGCTATATCATACGTTTCGCATGGATTCCAAGATAACCCTTCTAATTCGCATTGATTTGAATCTAAATCATGTGTTTCGCATGGATTTGAAGCTAACTCGTTTGTTTCGCATGCTGTTGAATCTAAATCATGTAATCACAAGTATTTGCAGCTAAACCATTTGTTACGCATGGATTCGAAGATCAGCCTTCTACTTCGCATTGATTTGAAGCTAAATCATGTGTTTCGCATGGATCTGAATCTAACTCGTTTGTTTCGGATGCTGTTGAAGCTAAATCATGTTAATCACAAGTATTTGAAGCTATATCATTTGTTTCGCATGGATTCGAAGATAACCCTTCTAATTCGCATTGATTTGAGGCTAAATCATGTGTTTCGCTTGGATTTGAAGCTAACTCGTTTTTTTCGCTAGTAGTTGAAGCTAAATCATGCATATCACAAGTATTTGAAGCTAAACCATTTGGTTCGCATTCATTCGAAGCTAAGCCTTCTACTTCGCATTGATTTGAGGCTAAATCATGTGTTTCGCTTGGTTTTGAAGCTAACTCGTTTTTTCGCATGCAGTTGTATCTAAATCATGTATATCACAAGTATTTGAAGCTAAACCATTTGTTTCGCATGGATTCGAAGATTAGCCTTCTACTTCGCATTGATTTGAAGCTAAATCATGTGTTTCGCAAGGATTTGAAGCTAACTCGTTTGTTTCGCATGCTGTTGAAGCTAAATCATGTAATCACAAGTATTTGCAGCTAAACCATTTGTTACGCATGGATTCGAAGATCAGCCTTCTACTTCGCATTGATTTGAAGCTAAATCATGTGTTTCGCATGGATTTGAATCTAACTCGTTTATTTCGCATGCTGTTGAAGCTAAATCATGTATATCACAAGTATAAGAAGCTAATCCGTTTGTTTCGCATGGATTCGAAGATAAGCCTTCTACTTCGCATTGATTTGAAGCTAAATCATGTGTTTCGCATGGATCTGAATCTAACTCGTTTGTTTCGGATGCTGTTGAAGCTAAATCATGTTTATCACAAGTATTTGAAGCTATATCATTTGTTTCGCATGGATTCGAAGATAACCTTCTAATTCGCATTGATTTGAGGCTAAATCATGTGTTTCGCTTGGTTTTGAAGCTAACTCGATTTTTTCTCATGCAGTTGTATCTAAATCATGTATATCACAAGTATTTGAAGCTAAACCATTTGTTCGCATGGATTCGAAGATAAGCCTTCTACTTCGCATTCATTTTAATCTAATCATGTGTTTCGCATGGATTTGAAGCTAACTCGTTTGTTTCGCATGCAGTTGAAGCTGAATCATGTATATCACAAGTATTTGAAGCTAAACTATTCGTTTCGCATGGATTCGAAGATAAGCCTTCCACTTCGCATTGATTTGAAGATAAATCATGTGTTTCGCTTGGATTTGAATATAACTCCTTTGTTTCGCATGCTGTTGAAGCTGAATCATGTATATCACAAGTATTTGAAGCTAAACCATTCGCTTCGCATGGATTCGAAGATCAGCCTTATACTTCGCATTGATTTGATGCTAAATCATGTGTTTCGCATGGATTTGAAGCTAACTCGTTTGTTTCGCATGCTGTTGAAGCTAAATCATGTATATCACAAGTATTTGAAGCTATATCATACGTTTCGCTTGGATTCCAAGATAACCCTTCTAATTCGCATTGATTTGAATCTAAATCATGTGTTTCGCATGGATTTGAAGCTAACTCGTTTGTTTCGCATGCTGTTGAAGCTAAATCATGTATATCACAAGTATTTGAAGCTATATCATACGTTTCGCTTGGATTCCAAGATAACCCTTCTAATTCGCATTGATTTGAATCTAAATCATGTGTTTCGCATGGATTTGAAGCTAACTCGTTTGTTTCGGATGCTGTTGAAGCTAAATCATGTTTATCACAAGTATTTGAAGCTATATCATTTGTTTCGCATGGATTCGAAGATAACAGTTCTAATTCGCATTGATTTGAGGCTAAATCATGTGTTTCGCTTGGATTTGAAGCTAACTCGTTTTTTTCGCTAGTAGTTGAAGCTAAATCATGCATATCACAAGTATTTGAAGCTAAACCATTTGGTTCGCATTTATTCGAAGCTAAGCCTTCTACTTCGCATTGATTTTAATCTAAATCATGTGTTTCGCATGCATTTGAAGCTAACTCGTTTGTTTCGCATGCTGTTGAAGCTAAATCATGTAATCACAAGTATTTGCAGCTAAACCATTTGTTACGCATGGATTCGAAGATCAGCCTTCTACTTCGCATTGATTTGATGCTAAATCATGTGTTTCGCATGGATTTGAAGCTAACTCGTTTGTTTCGCATGCTGTTGAAGCTAAATCATGTATATCACAAGTATTTGAAGCTATATCATAAGTTTCGCATGGATTCCAAGACAACCCTTCTAATTCGCATTGATTTGAAGCTAAATCATGTGTTTCGCATGGATTTGAAGCTAACTCGATTGTTTCGCATGGTGTTGAAGCTAAATCATGTATATCACAAGTATTTGAAGCTAAACCATTTGTTACGCATGGATTCGAAGATCAGCCTTCTACTTAGCATTGATTTGATGCTAAATCATGTGTTTCGCATGGATTTGAAGCTAACTCGTTTGTTTCGCATGCTGTTGAAGCTAAATCATGTATAATCACAAGTATTTGAAGCTAAACCATTTGTTTCGCATTTATTCGAAGCTAAGCCTTCTACTTCGCATTGATTTGAGGCTAAATCATGTGTTTCGCTTGGTTTTGAAGCTAACTCGTTTTTTCGCATGCAGTTGTAGCTAAATCATGTATATCACAAGTATTTGAAGCTAAACCATTTGTTTCGCATGGATTCGAAGATAATCCTCCTACTTCGCATTGATTTTAATCTAAATCATGTGTTTCGCATGGATTTAAAGCTAACTCGTTTGTTTCGCATGCAGTTGAAGCTGAATCATGTATATCACAAGTATTTGAAGATAAACTATTCGTTTCGCATGGATTCGAAGATAAGCCTTCCACTTCCCATTGATTTGATGCTAAATCATGTGTTTCGCATGGATTTAAAGCTAACTCGTTTGTTTCGCATGCAGTTGAAGCTAAATCATGTATATCACAAGTATTTGAAGCTAAACCATTTGCTTCGCATGGATTCGAAGATCAGCCTTCTACTTCGCATTGATTTGATGCTAAATCATGTTTTTCGCATGGATTTGAAGCTAACTCGTTTGTTTCGCATGCTGTTGAAACTAAATCATGTATATCACAAGTATTTGAAGCTATATCATACGTTTCGCATGGATTCCAAGATAACCCTTCTAATTCGCATTGATTTGAAGCTAAATCATGTGTTTCGCATGGATTTGAAGCTAACTCGTTTGTTTCGCATGCTGTTGAAGCTAAATCATGTATATCACAAGTATTTGAAGCTATATCATACGTTTCGCATGGATTCCAAGATAACCCTCCTAATTCGCATAGATTTGAAGATAAATCATGTGTTTCGCATGGATTTGAAGCTAACTCGTTTTTATCGCATGCTGTTGAAGCTAAATCATATATATCACAAGTATTTGAAGCTAAACCATTTGTTTCGCATTTATTCGAAGCTAAGCCTTCTACTTCGCATTGATTTGAGGCTAAATCATGTGTTTCGCTTGGTTTTGAAGGTAACTCGTTTTTTTTTGCATGCAGTTTGTAGCTAAATCATGTATATCACAAGTATTTGCAGCTAAACCATTTGTTTCGCATCGATACGAAGATAACCCTTCTACTTCGCATTGATTTTAATCTAAATCATGTGTTCCGCATGGCTTTTAAGCTAACTCGTTTGTTTCGCATGCAGTTGAAGCTAAATCATGTATATCACAAGTATTTGAAGCTAATCCATTTGTTTCGTATGGATTCGAAGATAAGCCTTCTACTTCGCGGTGATTTTAATCTAAATCATGTGTTTCGCAAGGATTTGAAGCTAACTCGTTGTTTCGGATGCTGTTGAAGCTAAATCATGTATATCACAAGTATTTGAAGCTATATCATTTGTTTCGCATGGATTCGAAGATAACGCTTCTAATTCGCATTGATTTGAGGCTAAATCATGTGTTTCGCTTGGATTTGAAGCTAACTCGTTTTTTTCGCTAGTAGTTGAAGCTAAATCATGCATATCACAAGTATTTGAAGCTAAACTATTTGGTTCGCTTTTATTCGAAGCTAAGCCATCTACTTCGCATTGATTTGAGGCTAAATCATGTGTTTCGCTTGGTTTTGAAGCTAACTCGTTTTTTTCGCATGCAGTTGTATCTAAATCATGTATATCACAAGTATTTGAAGCTAAACCATTTGTTTCGCATGGATTCGAAGATAAGCCTTCTACTTCGCATTGATTTTAATCTAAATCATGTGTTTCGCATGGATTTGAAGCTAACTCGTTTGTTTCGCATGCAGTTGAAGCTGAATCATGTATATCACAAGTATTTGAAGCTAAACTATACGTTTCGCATGGATTCGAAGATAAGCCTTCCACTTTGCATTGATTTGATGCTAAATCATGTGTTTCGCATGGATTTGAAGCTAACTCGTTTGTTTCGCATGCTGTTGAAGCTAAATCATGTATATCACAAGTATTTGAAGCTATATCATACGTTTGGCATGGATTCCAAGATAACCCTACTAATTCGCATTGATTTGAATCTAAATCATGTGTTTCGCATGGATTTGAAGCTAACTCGTTTGTTTCGCATGCTGTTCAAGCTAAATCATGTATATCACAAGTATTTGAAGCTATATCATACGTTTGGCATGGATTCCAAGATAACCCTACTAATTCGCATTGATTTGAATCTAAATCATGTGTTTCGCATGGATTTGAAGCTAACTCTTTGGTTCGCATGCTGTTTGAAGCTAAATCATGTATATCACAAGTATTTGAAGCTAAACTATTTGTATCGGATGGGATCGAAGATAAGCCTCCTACTTCGCATTGATTTGAAGCTAAATCATGTGTTTCGCATGGATTTGAAGCTAACTCGTTTTTATCGCATGCTGTTGAAGCTAAATCATATATATCACAAGTATTTGAAGCTAAACCATATGTTTCGCATTTATTCGAAGCTAAGCCTTCTACTTCGCATTGATTTGAGCCTAAATCATGTGTTTCACTTGGTTTTGAAGGTAACTCGTTTTTTTTTGCATGCAGTTGTAGCTAAATCATGTATATCACAAGTATTTGCAGCTAAACCATTTGTTTCGCATCGATACGAAGATAACCCTTCTACTTCGCATTGATTTGAAGCTAAATCATGTGTTTCGCATGGATTTGAATTTGACTCGTTTATTTCGCATGCTGTTGAAGCTAAATCATGTATATCACAAGTATTTGAAGCTATATCATTTGTTTCGCATGGATTCGAAGATAACCCTTCTAATTCGCATTGATTTGAGGCTAAATCATGAGTTTCGCTTGGATTTGAAGCTAACTCGTTTTTTTCGCTAGTAGTTGAAGCTAAATCATGCATATCACAAGTATTTGAAGCTAAACCATTTGGTTCGCTTTTATTCGAAGCTAAGCCATCTACTTCGCATTGATTTGAGGCTAAATCATGTGTTTCGCTTGGTTTTGAAGCTAACTCGTTTTTTTCGCATGCAGTTGTATCTAAATCATGTATATCACAAGTATTTGAAGCTAAACCATTTGTTTCGCATGGATTCGAAGATAAGCCTTCTACTTCGCATTGATTTTAATCTAAATCATGTGTTTCGCATGGATTTGAAGCTAACTCGTTTGTTTCGCATGCAGTTGAAGCTGAATCATGTATATCACAAGTATTTGAAGCTAAACTATTCGTTTCGCATGGATTCGAAGATAAGCCCTCCACTTCGCATTGATTTGATGCTAAATCATGTGTTTCGCATGGATTTGAAGCTAACTCGTTTGTTTCGCATGCTGTTGAAGCTAAATCATGTATATCACAAGTATTTGAAGCTATATCATACGTTTGGCATGGATTCCAAGATAACCCTACTAATTCGCATTGATTTGAATCTATCTCGTTTGTTTCGCATGCTGTTGAAGCTAAATCATGTATATCACAAGTATTTGAAGCTGTATCATACGTTTGCATGGATTCCAAGATAACCCTACTAATTCGCATTGATTTGAATCTAAATCATGTGTTTCGCATGGATTTGAAGCTAACTCGTTTGTTTCGCATGCTGTTGAAGATAAATCATGTATGTCACAAGTATTTGAAGCTAAACCATTTGATTCCCATGGTTTGAAGCTAAGCTTTCTACTTCGCATTGATTTGAAGATAAATCATGTGTTTCGCTTGGATTTGAAGATAACTCATTTGTTTCGCATGCTGTTGAAGCTAAATCATGTATATCACAAGTATTTGAAGCTAAACCATTTGCTTCGCATGGATTCGAAGATCAGCCTTCTACTTCGCATTGATTTGATGCTAAATCATGTGTTTCGCATGGCTTTTAAGCTAACTCGTTTGTTTCGCATGCAGTTGAAGCTAAATCATGTATATCACAAGTATTTGAAGCTAAACCATTTGCTTCGCATGGATTCGAAGATCAGCCTTCTACTTCGCATTGATTTGATGCTAAATCATGTGTTTCGCATGGCTTTTAAGCTAACTCGTTTGTTTCGCATGGAGTTGAAGCTAAATCATGTATATCACAAGTATTTGAAGCTAAACCATTTGTTTCGCATGGATTCGAAGATCAGCCATCTACTTCGCATTGATTTGAAGCTAAATCATGTGTTCCGCATGGATTTGAAGCTAACTCGTTTGTTTCGCATGCAGTTGTATCTAAATCATGTATATCACAAGTATTTGTAGCTAAACCATTTGTTTCGCATGGATTCGAAGATAAGCCTTCTACTTCGCATTGATTTTAATCTAAATCATGTGTTTCGCATGGATTTGAAGCTAACTCTGTTTGTTTCGCATGCAGTTGAAGCTGAATCATGTATATCACAAGTATTTGAAGCTAAACTATTCGTTTCGCATGGATTCGAAGATAAGCCTTCCACTTCGCATTGATTTGAAGATATATCATGTGTTTCGCTTGGATTTGAATATAACTCATTTGTTTCGCATGCTGTTGAAGCTAACTCAAGTGTATCAAAAGTATTTGAAGCTAAACCATTTGCTTCGCATGGATTCGAAGATCAGCCATCTACTTCGCAATGATTTGAAGCTAAATCATGTGTCCCGCATGGATTTGAAGCTAACTCGTTTTTATCGCATGCTATTGAAGCTAAATCATATATATCACAAGTATTTGAAGCTAAACCATTTGTTTCGCATTTATTCGAAGCTAAGCCTTCTACTTCGCATTGATTTGAGGCTAAATCATGTGTTTCGCTTGGTTTTGAAGGTAACTCGTTTTTTTGCATGCAGTTGTAGCTAAATCATGTATATCACAAGTATTTGTAGCTAAACCATTTGTTTCGCATGGATTCGAAGATAAGCCTTCTACTTCGCATTGATTTTAATCTAAATCATGTGTTTCGCATGGATTTGAAGCTAACTCGTTTGTTTCGCATGCAGTTGAAGCTGAATCATGTATATCACAAGTATTTGAAGCTAAACTATTCGTTTCGCATGGATTCGAAGATAAGCCTTCCACTTCGCATTGATTTGAAGATATATCATGCGTTTCGCTTGGATTTGAATATAACTCATTTGTTTCGCATGCTGTTGAAGCTAACTCAAGTGTATCAAAAGTATTTGAAGCTAAACCTTTTGCTTCGCATGGATTCGAAGATCAGCCATCTACTTCGCATTGATTTGAAGCTAAATCATGTGTTCCGCATGGATTTGAAGCTAACTCGTTTGTTTCGCATGCAGTTGTATCTAAATCATGTATATCACAAGTATTTGTAGCTAAACCATTTGTTTCGCATGGATTCGAAGATAAGCCTTCTACTTCGCATTGATTTTAATCTAAATCATGTGTTTCGCATGGATTTGAAGCTAACTCGTTTGTTTCGCATGCAGTTGAAGCTGAATCATGTATATCACAAGTATTTGAAGCTAAACTATTTGTTTCGCATGGATTCGAAGATAAGCCTTCCACTTCGCATTGATTTGAAGATATATCATGTGTTTCGCTTGGATTTGAAGCTAACTCGTTTGTTTCGCATGCTGTTGAAGCTAAATCATGCATATCACAAGTATTTGAAGCTAAACCATTTGGTTCGCATTTATTCGAAGCTAAGCCTTCTACTTCGCATTGATTTGAGGCTAAATCATGTGTTTCGCTTGGTTTCGAAGCTAACTCGTTTTTTTCGCATGCAGTTGTATCTAAATCATGTATATCACAAGTATTTGAAGCTAAACCATTTGTTTCGCATGGATTCGAAGATAAGCCTTCTACTTCGCATTGATTTTAATCTAAATCATGTGTTTCGCTTGGTTTTGAAGCTAACTCGTTTGTTTCGCATGCTGTTGAAGCTAAATCATGTATATCACAAGTATTTGAAGCTATATCATACGTTTCGCATGGATTCCAAGATAACCCTCCTAATTCGCATAGATTTGAAGATAAATCATGTGTTTCGCTTGGATTTGAATATAACTCATTTGTTTCGCATGCTGTTGAAGCTAAATCATGTATATCACAAGTATTTGAAGCTATATCATACGTTTCGCATGGATTCGAAGATAAGCCTTCTAATTCGCATTGATTTGTAGCTAAATCATGTGTTTCGCATGGATTTGAAGCTAACTCGTTTGTTTCGCATGCTGTTGAAGCTAAATCATGTATATCACAAGTATTTGAAGCTAAACTATTTGTATCGGATGGGATCGAAGATAAGCCTCCTACTTCGCATTGATTTGAAGCTAAATCATGTGTTTCGCATGGATTTGAAGCTAACTCGTTTGTATCGCATGCTGTTGAAGCTAAATCATATATATCACAAGTATTTGAAGCTAAACTATTCGTTTCGCATGGATTCGAAGATAAGCCTTCTACTTCGCATTGATTTGAGGCTAAATCATGTGTTCCGCATGGATTTGAAGCTAACTCGTTTGTTTCGCATGCAGTTGAAGCTGAATCATGTATATGACAAGTATTTGAAGCTAAACTATTCGTTTCGCATGGATTCGAAGATAAGCCTTCCACTTCGCATTGATTTGAAGATATATCATGTGTTTCGCTTGGATTTGAATATAACTCATTTGTTTCGCATGCTGTTGAAGCTAACTCAAGTGTATCAAAAGTATTTGAAGCTAAACCATTTGCTTCGCATGGATTCGAAGATCAGCCATCTACTTCGCAATGATTTGAAGCTAAATCATGTGTCCCGCATGGATTTGAAGCTAACTCGTTTTTATCGCATGCTATTGAAGCTAAATCATATATATCACAAGTATTTGAAGCTAAACCATTTGTTTCGCATTTATTCGAAGCTAAGCCTTCTACTTCGCATTGATTTGAGGCTAAATCATGTGTTTCGCTTGGTTTTGAAGGTAACTCGTTTTTTTGCATGCAGTTGTAGCTAAATCATGTATATCACAAGTATTTGCAGCTAAACCATTTGTTTCGCATCGATACGAAGATAACCCTTCTACTTCGCATTGATTTGAAGCTAAATCATGTGTTTCGCATGGATTTGAATCTGACTCGTTTATTTCGCATGCTGTTGAAGCTAAATCATGTATATCACAAGTATAAGAAGCTATATCATACGTTTCGCATGGATTCCAAGATAACCCTTCTACTTCGCATTGATTTGAGGCTAAATCATGTGTTTCGCATGGTTTTGAAGCTAACTCGTTTTTTTCGCATGCAGTTGTATCTAAATCATGTATATCACAAGTATTTGTAGCTAAACCATTTGTTTCGCATGGATTCGAAGATAAGCCTTCTACTTCGCATTGATTTTAATCTAAATCATGTGTTTCGCATGGATTTGAAGCTAACTCGTTTGTTTCGCATGCAGTTGAAGCTGAATCATGTATATCACAAGTATTTGAAGCTAAACTATTCGTTTCGCATGGATTCGAAGATAAGCCTTCCACTTCGCATTGATTTGAAGATATATCATGCGTTTCGCTTGGATTTGAATATAACTCATTTGTTTCGCATGCTGTTGAAGCTAACTCAAGTGTATCAAAAGTATTTGAAGCTAAACCTTTTGCTTCGCATGGATTCGAAGATCAGCCATCTACTTCGCATTGATTTGAAGCTAAATCATGTGTTCCGCATGGATTTGAAGCTAACTCGTTTGTTTCGCATGCAGTTGTATCTAAATCATGTATATCACAAGTATTTGTAGCTAAACCATTTGTTTCGCATGGATTCGAAGATAAGCCTTCTACTTCGCATTGATTTTAATCTAAATCATGTGTTTCGCATGGATTTGAAGCTAACTCGTTTGTTTCGCATGCAGTTGAAGCTGAATCATGTATATCACAAGTATTTGAAGCTAAACTATTTGTTTCGCATGGATTCGAAGATAAGCCTTCCACTTCGCATTGATTTGAAGATATATCATGTGTTTCGCTTGGATTTGAAGCTAACTCGTTTGTTTCGCATGCTGTTGAAGCTAAATCATGCATATCACAAGTATTTGAAGCTAAACCATTTGGTTCGCATTTATTCGAAGCTAAGCCTTCTACTTCGCATTGATTTGAGGCTAAATCATGTGTTTCGCTTGGTTTCGAAGCTAACTCGTTTTTTTCGCATGCAGTTGTATCTAAATCATGTATATCACAAGTATTTGAAGCTAAACCATTTGTTTCGCATGGATTCGAAGATAAGCCTTCTACTTCGCATTGATTTTAATCTAAATCATGTGTTTCGCTTGGTTTTGAAGCTAACTCGTTTGTTTCGCATGCTGTTGAAGCTAAATCATGTATATCACAAGTATTTGAAGCTATATCATACGTTTCGCATGGATTCCAAGATAACCCTCCTAATTCGCATAGATTTGAAGATAAATCATGTGTTTCGCTTGGATTTGAATATAACTCATTTGTTTCGCATGCTGTTGAAGCTAAATCATGTATATCACAAGTATTTGAAGCTATATCATACGTTTCGCATGGATTCGAAGATAAGCCTTCTAATTCGCATTGATTTGTAGCTAAATCATGTGTTTCGCATGGATTTGAAGCTAACTCGTTTGTTTCGCATGCTGTTGAAGCTAAATCATGTATATCACAAGTATTTGAAGCTAAACTATTTGTATCGGATGGGATCGAAGATAAGCCTCCTACTTCGCATTGATTTGAAGCTAAATCATGTGTTTCGCATGGATTTGAAGCTAACTCGTTTGTATCGCATGCTGTTGAAGCTAAATCATATATATCACAAGTATTTGAAGCTAAACTATTCGTTTCGCATGGATTCGAAGATAAGCCTTCTACTTCGCATTGATTTGAGGCTAAATCATGTGTTCCGCATGGATTTGAAGCTAACTCGTTTGTTTCGCATGAAGTTGAAGCTGAATCATGTATATGACAAGTATTTGAAGCTAAACTATTCGTTTCGCATGGATTCGAAGATAAGCCTTCCACTTCGCATTGATTTGAAGATATATCATGTGTTTCGCTTGGATTTGAATATAACTCATTTGTTTCGCATGCTGTTGAAGCTAACTCAAGTGTATCAAAAGTATTTGAAGCTAAACCATTTGCTTCGCATGGATTCGAAGATCAGCCATCTACTTCGCAATGATTTGAAGCTAAATCATGTTTTCCGCATGGATTTGAAGCTAACTCGTTTTTATCGCATGCTATTGAAGCTAAATCATATATATCACAAGTATTTGAAGCTAAACCATTTGTTTCGCATTTATTCGAAGCTAAGCCTTCTACTTCGCATTGATTTGAGGCTAAATCATGTGTTTCGCTTTGTTTTGAAGGTAACTCGTTTTTTTTGCATGCAGTTGTAGCTAAATCATGTATATCACAAGTATTTGCAGCTAAACCATTTGTTTCGCATCGATACGAAGATAACCCTTCTACTTCGCATTGATTTGAAGCTAAATCATGTGTTTCGCATGGATTTGAATCTGACTCGTTTATTTCGCATGCTGTTGAAGCTAAATCATGTATATCACAAGTATAAGAAGCTATATCATACGTTTCGCATGGATGCCAAGATAACCCTTCTAATTCGCATTGATTTGAATCTAAATCATGTGTTTCGCATGGATTTGAAGCTAACTCGTTTGTTTCGCATGCTGTTGAAGCTAAATCATGTAATCACAAGTATTTGCAGCTAAACCATTTGTTACGCATGGATTCGAAGATCAGCCTTCTACTTCGCATTGATTTGAAGATAAATCATGTGTTTCCTATGGATTTGAATCTAACTCGTTTATTTCGCATGCTGTTGAAGCTAAATCATGTATATCACAAGTATAAGAAGCTAATCCGTTTGTTTCGCATGGATTTGAAGATAAGCCTTCTACTTCGCATTGATTTGAAGCTAAATCATGTGTTTCTCATGGATCTGAATCTAACTCGTTTGTTTCGGATGCTGTTGAAGCTAAATCATGTATATCACAAGTATTTGAAGCTATATCATTTGTTTCGCATGGATTCGAAGATAACCCTTCTAATTCGCATTGATTTGAGGCTAAATCATGAGTTTCACTTGGATTTGAAGCTAACTCGTTTTTTTCGCTAGTAGTTGAAGCTAAATCATGCATATCACCAGTATTTGAAGCTAAACCATTTGCTTCGCATGGATTCGAAGATCAGCCATCTACTTCGCAATGATTTGAAGCTAAATCATGTTTTCCGCATGGATTTGAAGCTAACTCGTTTTTATCGCATGCTATTGAAGCTAAATCATATATATCACAAGTATTTGAAGCTAAACCATTTGTTTCGCATTTATTCGAAGCTAAGCCTTCTACTTCGCATTGATTTGAGGCTAAATCATGTGTTTCGCTTTGTTTTGAAGGTAACTCGTTTTTTTTGCATGCAGTTGTAGCTAAATCATGTATATCACAAGTATTTGCAGCTAAACCATTTGTTTCGCATCGATACGAAGATAACCCTTCTACTTCGCATTGATTTGAAGCTAAATCATGTGTTTCGCATGGATTTGAATCTGACTCGTTTATTTCGCATGCTGTTGAAGCTAAATCATGTATATCACAAGTATAAGAAGCTATATCATACGTTTCGCATGGATTCCAAGATAACCCTTCTAATTCGCATTGATTTGAATCTAAATCATGTGTTTCGCATGGATTTGAAGCTAACTCGTTTGTTTCGCATGCTGTTGAAGCTAAATCATGTAATCACAAGTATTTGCAGCTAAACCATTTGTTACGCATGGATTCGAAGATCAGCCTTCTACTTCGCATTGATTTGAAGCTAAATCATGTGTTTCTCATGGATCTGAATCTAACTCGTTTGTTTCGGATGCTGTTGAAGCTAAATCATGTATATCACAAGTATTTGAAGCTATATCATTTGTTTCGCATGGATTCGAAGATAACCCTTCTAATTCGCATTGATTTGAGGCTAAATCATGAGTTTCACTTGGATTTGAAGCTAACTCGTTTTTTTCGCTAGTAGTTGAAGCTAAATCATGCATATCACCAGTATTTGAAGCTAAACCATTTGGTTCGCATTTATTCGAAGATCAGCCATCTACTTCGCATTGATTTGAAGCTAAATCATGTGTTCCGCATGGATTTGAAGCTAACTCGTTTGTTTCGCATGCAGTTGTATCTAAATCATGTATATCACAAGTATTTGTAGCTAAACCATTTGTTTCGCATGGATTCGAAGATAAGCCTTCTACTTCGCATTGATTTTAATCTAAATCATGTGTTTCGCATGGATTTGAAACTAACTCGTTTGTTTCGCATGCAGTTGAAGCTGAATCATGTATATCACAAGTATTTGAAGCTAAACTATTCGTTTCGCATGGATTCGAAGATAAGCCTTCCACTTCGCATTGATTTGAAGATATATCATGTGTTTCGCTTGGATTTGAATATAATTCATTTGTTTCGCATGCTGTTGAAGCTAACTCAAGTGTATCAAAAGTATTTGAAGCTAAACCATTTGCTTCGCATGGATTCGACGATCAGCCATCTACTTCGCAATGATTTGAAGCTAAATCATGTGTTCCGCATGGATTTGAAGCTAACTCGTTTGTTTCGCATGCTGTTGAAGCTAAATCATGCATATCACTAGTATTTGAAGCTAAACCATTTGGTTCGCATTTATTCGAAGCTAAGCCTTCTACTTCGCATTGATTTGAGGCTAAATCATGTGTTTCGCTTGGTTTTGAAGCTAACTCGTTTTTTTCGCATGCAGTTGTATCTAAATCATGTATATCACAAGTATTTGAAGCTAAACCATTTGTTTCGCATGGATTCGAAGATAAGCCTTCTACTTCGCATTGATTTTAATCTAAATCATGTGTTTCGCTTGGTTTTGAAGCTAACTCGTTTGTTTCGCATGCTGTTGAAGCTAAATCATGTATATCACAAGTATTCGAAGCTATATCATACGTTTCGCATGGATTCCAAGATAAGCCTTCTAATTCGCATTGATTTGAAGCTAAATCATGTGTTTCGCTTGGATTTGAAGCTAACTCGTTTGTTTCGCATGCTGTTGAAGCTAAATCATGTATATCAAAAGTATTTGAAGCTAAACTATTTGTATCGGATGGGATCGAAGATAAGCCTCCTACTTCGCATTGATTTGAAGCTAAATCATGTGTTTCGCATGGATTTGAAGCTAACTCGTTTGTATCGCATGCTGTTGAAGCTAAATCATATATATCACAAGTATTTGAAGCTAAACTATTCGTTTTGCATGGATTCGAAGATAAGCCTTCTACTTCGCATTGATTTGAGGCTAAATCATGTGTTTCGCTTGGTTTTGAAGCTAACTCGTTTGTTTCGAATGCTGTTGAAGATAAATCATGTATGTCACAAGTATTTGAAGCTAAACCATTTGGTTCGCATTTATTCGAAGCTAAGCCTTCTACTTCGCATTGATTTGAGGCTAAATCATGTGTTTCGCTTGGTTTTGAAGCTAACTCGTTTTTTTCGCATGCAGTTGTATCTAAACCATGTATATCACAAGTATTTGAAGCTAAACCATTTGTTTCGCATGGATTCGAAGATAAGCCTTCTACTTCGCACTGATTTTAATCTAAATCATGTGTTTCGCATGGATTTGAAGCTAACTCGTTTGTTTCGCATGCAGATGAATCTGAATCATGTATATCACAAGTATTTGAAGCTAAACTGTTCGTTTCGCATGGATTCGAAGATAAGCCTTCCACTTTGCATTGATTTGATGCTAAATCATGTGTTTCGCATGGATTTGAAGCTAACTCGTTTGTTTCGCATGCTGTTGAAGCTAAATCATGTATATCACAAGTATTTGAAGCTATATCATACGTTTGGCATGGATTCCAAGATAATCCTACTAATTCGCATTGATTTGAATCTAAATCATGTGTTTCGCATGGATTTGAAGCTAACTCGTTTGTTTCGCATGCAGTTGAAGCTGAATCATGTATATCACAAGTATTTGAAGCTAAACAATTCGTTTCGCATGGATTCGAAGATATGCCTTCCACTTTGCATTGATTTGATGCTAAATCATGTGTTTCGCATGGATTTGAAGCTATCTCGTTTGTTTCGCATGCTGTTGAAGCTAAATCATGTATATCACAAGTATTTGAAGCTATATCATACGTTTGGCATGGATTCCAAGATAACCCTACTAATCCGCATTGATTTGAATCTAAATCATGTGTTTCGCATGGATTTGAAGCTAACTCGTTTGTTTCGCATGCTGTTGAAGATAAATCATGTATGTCACAAGTATTTGAAGCTAAACCATTTGTTACGCATGGATTCGAAGATCAGCCTTCTACTTAGCATTGATTTGATGCTAAATCATGTGTTTCGCATGGATTTGAAGCTAACTCGTTTGTTTCGCATGCTGTTGAAGCTAAATCATGTATATCACAAGTATTTGAAGCTAAACTATTTGTATCGGATGGGATCGAAGATAAGCCTCCTACTTCGCATTGATTTGAAGCTAAATCATGTGTTTCGCATGGATTTGAAACTAACTCGTTTTTATCGCATGCTGTTGAAGCTAAATCATATATATCACAAGTATTTGAAGCTAAACCATTTGTTTCGCATTTATTCGAAGCTAAGCCTTCTACTTCGCATTGATTTGAGGCTAAATCATGTGTTTCGCTTGGTTTTGAAGGTAACTCGTTTTTTTTGCATGCAGTTGTAGCTAAATCATGTATATCACAAGTATTTGCAGCTAAACCATTTGTTTCGCATCGATACGAAGATAACCCTTCTACTTCGCATTGATTTGAAGCTAAATCATGTGTTTCGCATGGATTTGAAGCTAACTCGTTTGTTTCGCATGCTGTTGAAGCTAAATCATGTAATCACAAGTATTTGCAGCTAAACCATTTGTTACGCATGGATTCGAAGATCAGCCTTCTACTTCGCATTGATTTGAGGCTAAATCATGTGTTTCGCTTGGTTTTGAAGCTAACTCGTTTGTTTCGAATGCTGTTGAAGATAAATCATGTATGTCACAAGTATTTGAAGCTAAACCATTTGGTTCGCATTTATTCGAAGCTAAGCCTTCTACTTCGAATTGATTTGAGGCTAAATCATGTGTTTCGCTTGGTTTTGAAGCTAACTCGTTTTTTTCGCATGCAGTTGTATCTAAATCATGTATATCACAAGTATTTGAAGCTAAACCATTTGTTTCGCATGGATTCGAAGATAACCCTTCTAATTCGCATTGATTTGAGGCTAAATCATGTGTTTCGCTTGGATTTGAAGCTAACTCGTTTTTTTCGCTAGTAGTTGAAGCTAAATCATGCATATCACAAGTATTTGAAGCTAAACCATTTGGTTCGCTTTTATTCGAAGCTAAGCCATCTACTTCGCATTGATTTGAGGCTAAATCATGTGTTTCGCTTGGTTTTGAAGCTAACTCGTTTTTTTCGCATGCAGTTGTATCTAAATCATGTATATCACAACTATTTGAAGCTAAACCATTTGTTTCGCATGGATTCGAAGATAAGCCTTCTACTTCGCACTGATTTTAATCTAAATCATGTGTTTCGCATGGATTTGAAGCTAACTCGTTTGTTTCGCATGCAGTTGAAGCTGAATCATGTATATCACAAGTATTTGAAGCTAAACTATTCGTTTCGCATGGATTCGAAGATAAGCCTTCCACTTTGCATTGATTTGATGCTAAATCATGTGTTTCGCATGGATTTGAAGCTAACTCGTTTGTTTCGCATGCTGTTGAAGCTAAATCATGTATATCACAAGTATTTGAAGCTATATCATACGTTTGGCATGGATTCCAAGATAACCCTACTAATTCGCATTGATTTGAATCTAAATCATGTGTTTCGCATGGATTTGAAGCTAACTCGTTTGTTTCGCATGCTGTTGAAGATAAATCATGTATGTCACAAGTATTTGAAGCTAAACCATTTGTTACGCATGGATTCGAAGATCAGCCTTCTACTTAGCATTGATTTGATGCTAAATCATGTGTTTCGCATGGATTTGAAGCTAACTCGTTTGTTTCGCATGCTGTTGAAGCTAAATCATGTATATCACAAGTATTTGAAGCTAAACTATTTGTATCGGATGGGATCGAAGATAAGCCTCCTACTTCGCATTGATTTGAAGCTAAATCATGTGTTTCGCATGGATTTGAAGCTAACTCGTTTTTATCGCATGCTGTTGAAGCTAAATCATATATATCACAAGTATTTGAAGCTAAACCATTTGTTTCGCATTTATTCGAAGCTAAGCCTTCTACTTCGCATTGATTTGAGGCTAAATCATGTGTTTCGCTTGGTTTTGAAGGTAACTCGTTTTTTTGCATGCAGTTGTAGCTAAATCATGTATATCACAAGTATTTGCAGCTAAACCATTTGTTTCGCATCGATACGAAGATAACCCTTCTACTTCGCATTGATTTGAAGCTAAATCATGTGTTTCGCATGGATTTGAAGCTAACTCGTTTGTTTCGCATGCTGTTGAAGCTAAATCATGTAATCACAAGTATTTGCAGCTAAACCATTTGTTACGCATGGATTCGAAGATCAGCCTTCTACTTCGCATTGATTTGAGGCTAAATCATGTTTTTCGCTTGGTTTTGAAGCTAACTCGTTTGTTTCGAATGCTGTTGAAGATAAATCATGTATGTCACAAGTATTTGAAGCTAAACCATTTGGTTCGCATTTATTCGAAGCTAAGCCTTCTACTTCGAATTGATTTGAGGCTAAATCATGTGTTTCGCTTGGTTTTGAAGCTAACTCGTTTTTTTCGCATGCAGTTGTATCTAAATCATGTATATCACAAGTATTTGAAGCTAAACCATTTGTTTCGCATGGATTCGAAGATAAGCCTTCTACTTCGCGGTGATTTTAATCTAAATCATGTGTTTCGCAAGGATTTGAAGCTAACTCGTTTGTTTCGGATGCTGTTGAAGCTAAATCATGTATATCACAAGTATTTGAAGCTATATCATTTGTTTCGCATGGATTCGAAGATAACCCTTCTAATTCGCATTGATTTGAGGCTAAATCATGTGTTTCGCTTGGATTTGAAGCTAACTCGTTTTTTTCGCTAGTAGTTGAAGCTAAATCATGCATATCACAAGTATTTGAAGCTAAACCATTTGGTTCGCTTTTATTCGAAGCTAAGCCATCTACTTCGCATTGATTTGAGGCTAAATCATGTGTTTCGCTTGGTTTTGAAGCTAACTCGTTTTTTTCGCATGCAGTTGTATCTAAATCATGTATATCACAACTATTTGAAGCTAAACCATTTGTTTCGCATGGATTCGAAGATAAGCCTTCTACTTCGCACTGATTTTAATCTAAATCATGTGTTTCGCATGGATTTGAAGCTAACTCGTTTGTTTCGCATGCAGTTGAAGCTGAATCATGTATATCACAAGTATTTGAAGCTAAACTATTCGTTTCGCATGGATTCGAAGATAAGCCTTCCACTTTGCATTGATTTGATGCTAAATCATGTGTTTCGCATGGATTTGAAGCTAACTCGTTTGTTTCGCATGCTGTTGAAGCTAAATCATGTATATCACAAGTATTTGAAGCTATATCATACGTTTGGCATGGATTCCAAGATAACCCTACTAATTCGCATTGATTTGAATCTAAATCATGTGTTTCGCATGGATTTGAAGCTAACTCGTTTGTTTCGCATGCTGTTGAAGATAAATCATGTATGTCACAAGTATTTGAAGCTAAACCATTTGTTACGCATGGATTCGAAGATCAGCCTTCTACTTAGCATTGATTTGATGCTAAATCATGTGTTTCGCATGGATTTGAAGCTAACTCGTTTGTTTCGCATGCTGTTGAAGCTAAATCATGTATATCACAAGTATTTGAAGCTAAACTATTTGTATCGGATGGGATCGAAGATAAGCCTCCTACTTCGCATTGATTTGAAGCTAAATCATGTGTTTCGCATGGATTTGAAGCTAACTCGTTTTTATCGCATGCTGTTGAAGCTAAATCATATATATCACAAGTATTTGAAGCTAAACCATTTGTTTCGCATTTATTCGAAGCTAAGCCTTCTACTTCGCATTGATTTGAGGCTAAATCATGTGTTTCGCTTGGTTTTGAAGGTAACTCGTTTTTTTGCATGCAGTTGTAGCTAAATCATGTATATCACAAGTATTTGCAGCTAAACCATTTGTTTCGCATCGATACGAAGATAACCCTTCTACTTCGCATTGATTTGAAGCTAAATCATTTGTTTCGCATGGATTTGAAGCTAACTCGTTTGTTTCGCATGCTGTTGAAGCTAAATCATGTAATCACAAGTATTTGCAGCTAAACCATTTGTTACGCATGGATTCGAAGATCAGCCTTCTACTTCGCATTGATTTGAAGATAAATCATGTGTTTCCTATGGATTTGAATCTAACTCGTTTATTTCGCATGCTGTTGAAGCTAAATCATATATATCACAAGTATTTGAAGCTATATCATACGTTTGGCATGGATTCCAAGATAATCCTACTAATTCGCATTGATTTGAATCTAAATCATGTGTTTCGCATGGATTTGAAGCTAACTCGTTTGTTTCGCATGCAGTTGAAGCTGAATCATGTATATCACAAGTATTTGAAGCTAAACAATTCGTTTCGCATGGATTCGAAGATATGCCTTCCACTTTGCATTGATTTGATGCTAAATCATGTGTTTCGCATGGATTTGAAGCTATCTCGTTTGTTTCGCATGCTGTTGAAGCTAAATCATGTATATCACAAGTATTTGAAGCTATATCATACGTTTGGCATGGATTCCAAGATAACCCTACTAATCCGCATTGATTTGAATCTAAATCATGTGTTTCGCATGGATTTGAAGCTAACTCGTTTGTTTCGCATGCTGTTGAAGATAAATCATGTATGTCACAAGTATTTGAAGCTAAACCATTTGTTACGCATGGATTCGAAGATCAGCCTTCTACTTAGCATTGATTTGATGCTAAATCATGTGTTTCGCATGGATTTGAAGCTAACTCGTTTGTTTCGCATGCTGTTGAAGCTAAATCATGTATATCACAAGTATTTGAAGCTAAACTATTTGTATCGGATGGGATCGAAGATAAGCCTCCTACTTCGCATTGATTTGAAGCTAAATCATGTGTTTCGCATGGATTTGAAACTAACTCGTTTTTATCGCATGCTGTTGAAGCTAAATCATATATATCACAAGTATTTGAAGCTAAACCATTTGTTTCGCATTTATTCGAAGCTAAGCCTTCTACTTCGCATTGATTTGAGGCTAAATCATGTGTTTCGCTTGGTTTTGAAGGTAACTCGTTTTTTTTGCATGCAGTTGTAGCTAAATCATGTATATCACAAGTATTTGCAGCTAAACCATTTGTTTCGCATCGATACGAAGATAACCCTTCTACTTCGCATTGATTTGAAGCTAAATCATGTGTTTCGCATGGATTTGAAGCTAACTCGTTTGTTTCGCATGCTGTTGAAGCTAAATCATGTAATCACAAGTATTTGCAGCTAAACCATTTGTTACGCATGGATTCGAAGATCAGCCTTCTACTTCGCATTGATTTGAGGCTAAATCATGTGTTTCGCTTGGTTTTGAAGCTAACTCGTTTGTTTCGAATGCTGTTGAAGATAAATCATGTATGTCACAAGTATTTGAAGCTAAACCATTTGGTTCGCATTTATTCGAAGCTAAGCCTTCTACTTCGAATTGATTTGAGGCTAAATCATGTGTTTCGCTTGGTTTTGAAGCTAACTCGTTTTTTTCGCATGCAGTTGTATCTAAATCATGTATATCACAAGTATTTGAAGCTAAACCATTTGTTTCGCATGGATTCGAAGATAAGCCTTCTACTTCGCGGTGATTTTAATCTAAATCATGTGTTTCGCAAGGATTTGAAGCTAACTCGTTTGTTTCGGATGCTGTTGAAGCTAAATCATGTATATCACAAGTATTTGAAGCTATATCATTTGTTTCGCATGGATTCGAAGATAACCCTTCTAATTCGCATTGATTTGAGGCTAAATCATGTGTTTCGCTTGGATTTGAAGCTAACTCGTTTTTTTCGCTAGTAGTTGAAGCTAAATCATGCATATCACAAGTATTTGAAGCTAAACCATTTGGTTCGCTTTTATTCGAAGCTAAGCCATCTACTTCGCATTGATTTGAGGCTAAATCATGTGTTTCGCTTGGTTTTGAAGCTAACTCGTTTTTTTCGCATGCAGTTGTATCTAAATCATGTATATCACAACTATTTGAAGCTAAACCATTTGTTTCGCATGGATTCGAAGATAAGCCTTCTACTTCGCACTGATTTTAATCTAAATCATGTGTTTCGCATGGATTTGAAGCTAACTCGTTTGTTTCGCATGCAGTTGAAGCTGAATCATGTATATCACAAGTATTTGAAGCTAAACTATTCGTTTCGCATGGATTCGAAGATAAGCCTTCCACTTTGCATTGATTTGATGCTAAATCATGTGTTTCGCATGGATTTGAAGCTAACTCGTTTGTTTCGCATGCTGTTGAAGCTAAATCATGTATATCACAAGTATTTGAAGCTATATCATACGTTTGGCATGGATTCCAAGATAACCCTACTAATTCGCATTGATTTGAATCTAAATCATGTGTTTCGCATGGATTTGAAGCTAACTCGTTTGTTTCGCATGCTGTTGAAGATAAATCATGTATGTCACAAGTATTTGAAGCTAAACCATTTGTTACGCATGGATTCGAAGATCAGCCTTCTACTTAGCATTGATTTGATGCTAAATCATGTGTTTCGCATGGATTTGAAGCTAACTCGTTTGTTTCGCATGCTGTTGAAGCTAAATCATGTATATCACAAGTATTTGAAGCTAAACTATTTGTATCGGATGGGATCGAAGATAAGCCTCCTACTTCGCATTGATTTGAAGCTAAATCATGTGTTTCGCATGGATTTGAAGCTAACTCGTTTTTATCGCATGCTGTTGAAGCTAAATCATATATATCACAAGTATTTGAAGCTAAACCATTTGTTTCGCATTTATTCGAAGCTAAGCCTTCTACTTCGCATTGATTTGCAGCTAAACCATTTGTTACGCATGGATTCGAAGATCAGCCTTCTACTTCGCATTGATTTGAAGATAAATCATGTGTTTCCTATGGATTTGAATCTAACTCGTTTATTTCGCATGCTGTTGAAGCTAAATCATATATATCACAAGTATTTGAAGCTAAACTATTCGTTTCGCATGGATTCGAAGATAAGCCTTCTACTTCGCGGTGATTTTAATCTAAATCATGTGTTTCGCAAGGATTTGAAGCTAACTCGTTTGTTTCGGATGCTGTTGAAGCTAAATCATGTATATCACAAGTATTTGAAGCTAAACCATTTGTTTCGCATGGATTCGAAGATAATCCTTCTACTTCGCACTGATTTTAATCTAAATCATGTGTTTCGCATGGATTTGAAGCTAACTCGTTTGTTTCGCATGCAGTTGAAGCTGAATCATGTATATCACAAGTATTTGAAGCTAAACTATTCGTTTCGCATGGATTCGAAGATAAGCCTTCTACTTCGCATTGATTTGAAGCTAAATCATGTGTTTCGCATGGATTTGAAGCTAACTCGTTTGTATCGCATGCTGTTGAAGCTAAATCATATATATCACAAGTATTTGAAGCTAAACTATTCGTTTTGCATGGATTCGAAGATAAGCCTTCTACTTCGCATTGATTTGAGGCTAAATCATGTGTTTCGCTTGGTTTTGAAGCTAACTCGTTTGTTTCGAATGCTGTTGAAGATAAATCATGTATGTCACAAGTATTTGAAGCTAAACCATTTGGTTCGCATTTATTCGAAGCTAAGCCTTCTACTTCGCATTGATTTGAGGCTAAATCATGTGTTTCGCTTGGTTTTGAAGCTAACTCGTTTTTTTCGCATGCAGTTGTATCTAAACCATGTATATCACAAGTATTTGAAGCTAAACCATTTGTTTCGCATGGGTTCGAAGATAAGCCTTCTACTTCGCACTGATTTTAATCTAAATCATGTGTTTCGCATGGATTTGAAGCTAACTCGTTTGTTTCGCATGCTGTTGAAGCTAAATCATGTATATCACAAGTATTTGAAGCTATATCATACGTTTGGCATGGATTCCAAGATAACCCTACTAATTCGCATTGATTTGAATCTAAATCATGTGTTTCGCATGGATTTGAAGCTAACTCGTTTGTTTCGCATGCAGTTGAAGCTGAATCATGTATATCACAAGTATTTGAAGCTAAACTATTCGTTTCGCATGGATTCGAAGATAAGCCTTCCACTTTGCATTGATTTGATGCTAAATCATGTGTTTCGCATGGATTTGAAGCTATCTCGTTTGTTTCGCATGCTGTTGAAGCTAAATCATGTATATCACAAGTATTTGAAGCTATATCATACGTTTGGCATGGATTCCAAGATAACCCTACTAATTCGCATTGATTTGAATCTAAATCATGTGTTTCGCATGGATTTGAAGCTATCTCGTTTGTTTCGCATGCTGTTGAAGCTAAATCATGTATATCACAAGTATTTGAAGCTATATCATACGTTTGGCATGGATTCCAAGATAACCCTACTAATTCGCATTGATTTGAATCTAAATCATGTGTTTCGCATGGATTTGAAGCTAACTCGTTTGTTTCGCATGCTGTTGAAGATAAATCATGTATGTCACAAGTATTTGAAGCTAAACCATTTGTTACGCATGGATTCGAAGATCAGCCTTCTACTTAGCATTGATTTGATGCTAAATCATGTGTTTCGCATGGATTTGAAGCTAACTCGTTTGTATCGCATGCTGTTGAAGCTAAATCATGTATATCACAAGTATTTGAAGCTAAATTATTTGTATCGGATGGGATCGAAGATAAGCCTCCTACTTCGCATTGATTTGAAGCTAAATCATGTGTTTCGCATGGATTTGAAGCTAACTCGTTCTTATCGCATGCTGTTGAAGCTAAATCATCTATATCACAAGTATTTGAAGCTAAACCATTTGTTTCGCATTTATTCGAAGCTAAGCCTTCTACTTCGCATTGATTTGAGGCTAAATCATGTGTTTCGCTTGGTTTTGAAGGTAACTCGTTTTTTTTTGCATGCAGTTGTAGCTAAATCATGTATATCACAAGTATTTGCAGCTAAACCATTTGTTTCGCATCGATACGAAGATAACCCTTCTACTTCGCATTGATTTGAAGCTAAATCATGTGTTTCGCATGGATTTGAAGCTAACTCGTTTGTTTCGCATGCTGTTGAAGCTAAATCATGTAATCACAAGTATTTGCAGCTAAACCATTTGTTACGCATGGATTCGAAGATCAGCCTTCTACTTCGCATTGATTTGAAGATAAATCATGTGTTTCCTATGGATTTGAATCTAACTCGTTTATTTCGCATGCTGTTGAAGCTAAATCATATATATCACAAGTATTTGAAGCTAAACTATTCGTTTCGCATGGATTCGAAGATAAGCCTTCTACTTCGCGGTGATTTTAATCTAAATCATGTGTTTCGCAAGGATTTGAAGCTAACTCGTTTGTTTCGGATGCTGTTGAAGCTAAATCATGTATATCACAAGTATTTGAAGCTAAACCATTTGTTTCGCATGGATTCGAAGATAAGCCTTCTACTTCGCACTGATTTTAATCTAAATCATGTGTTTCGCATGGATTTGAAGCTAACTCGTTTGTTTCGCATGCGGTTGAAGCTGAATCATGTATATCACAAGTATTTGAAGCTAAACTATTCGTTTCGCATGGATTCGAAGATAAGCCTTCTACTTCGCATTGATTTGAAGCTAAATCATGTGTTTCGCATGGATCTGAATCTAAGTCGTTTGTTTCGGATGCTGTTGAAGCTAAATCATGTATATCACAAGTATTTGAAGCTATATCATTTGTTTCGCATGGATTCGAAGGTAACCCTTCTAATTCGCATTGATTTGAGGCTAAATCATGAGTTTCACTTGGATTTGAAGCTAACTCGTTTTTTTCGCTAGTAGTTGAAGCTAAATCATGCATATCACAAGTATTTGAAGCTAAACCATTTCGTTCGCATTTATTCGAAGCTAAGCCTTCTACTTCGCATTGATTTGAGGCTAAATCATGTGTTTCGCTTGGTTTTGAAGCTAACTCGTTTTTTTCGCATGCAGTTGTATCTAAATCATGTATATCACAAGTATTTGTAGCTAAACCATTTGTTTCGCATGGATTCGAAGATAAGCCTTCTACTTCGCATTGATTTGAAGATATATCATGTGTTTCGCTTGGATTTGAATATAACTCATTTGTTTCGCATGCTGTTGAAGCTAACTCAAGTGTATCAAAAGTATTTGAAGCTAAACCATTTGCTTCGCATGGATTCGAAGATCAGCCATCTACTTCGCATTGATTTGAAGCTAAATCATGTGTTCCGCATGGATTTGAAGCTAACTCGTTTGTTTCGCATGCAGTTGTATCTAAATCATGTATATCACAAGTATTTGTAGCTAAACCATTTGTTTCGCATGGATTCGAAGATAAGCCTTCTACTTCGCATTGATTTTAATCTAAATCATGTGTTTCGCATGGATTTGAAGCTAACTCGTTTGTTTCGCATGCAGTTGAAGCTGAATCATGTATATCACAAGTATTTGAAGCTAAACTATTCGTTTCGCATGGATTCGAAGATAAGCCTTCCACTTCGCATTGATTTGAAGATATATCATGTGTTTCGCTTGGATTTGAATATAACTCATTTGTTTCGCATGCTGTTGAAGCTAACTCAAGTGTATCAAAAGTATTTGAAGCTAAACCATTTGCTTCGCATGGATTCGAAGATCAGCCATCTACTTCGCAATGATTTGAAGCTAAATCATGTATTCCGCATGGATTTGAAGCTAACTCGTTTTTATCGCATGCTATTGAAGCTAAATCATATATATCACAAGTATTTGAAGCTAAACCATTTGTTTCGCATTTATTCGAAGCTAAGCCTTCTACTTCGCATTGATTTGAGGCTAAATCATGTGTTTCGCTTGGTTTTGAAGGTAACTCGTTTTTTTTGCATGCAGTTGTAGCTAAATCATGTATATCACAAGTATTTGCAGCTAAACCATTTGTTTCGCATCGATACGAAGATAACCCTTCTACTTCGCATTGATTTGAAGCTAAATCATGTGTTTCGCATGGATTTGAATCTAACTCGTTTATTTCGCATGCTGTTGAAGCTAAATCATGTATATCACAAGTATAAGAAGCTATATCATACGTTTCGCATGGATTCCAAGATAACCCTTCTAATTCGCATTGATTTGAATCTAAATCATGTGTTTCGCATGGATTTGAAGCTAACTCGTTTGTTTCGCATGCTGTTGAAGCTAAATCATGTAATCACAAGTATTTGCAGCTAAACCATTTGTTACGCATGGATTCGAAGATCAGCCTTCTACTTCGCATTGATTTGAAGATAAATCATGTGTTTCCTATGGATTTGAATCTAACTCGTTTATTTCGCATGCTGTTGAAGCTAAATCATGTATATCACAAGTATAAGAAGCTAATCCGTTTGTTTCGCATGGATTCGAAGATAAGCCTTCTACTTCGCATTGATTTGAAGCTAAATCATGTGTTTCGCATGGATCTGAATCTAACTCGTTTGTTTCGGATGCTGTTGAAGCTAAATCATGTATATCACAAGTATTTGAAGCTATATCATTTGTTTCGCATGGATTCGAAGATAACCCTTCTAATTCGCATTGATTTGAGGCTAAATCATGAGTTTCACTTGGATTTGAAGCTAACTCGTTTTTTTCGCATGCAGTTGTATCTAAATCATGTATATCACAAGTATTTGTAGCTAAACCATTTGTTTCGCATGGATTCGAAGATAAGCCTTCTACTTCGCATTGATTTTAATCTAAATCATGTGTTTCGCATGGATTTGAAGCTAACTCGTTTGTTTCGCATGCAGTTGAGCTGAATCATGTATATCACAAGTATTTGAAGCTAAACTATTCGTTTCGCATGGATTCGAAGATAAGCCTTCCACTTCGCATTGATTTGAAGATATATCATGTGTTTCGCTTGGATTTGAATATAACTCATTTGTTTCGCATGCTGTTGAAGCTAACTCAAGTGTATCAAAAGTATTTGAAGCTAAACCATTTGCTTCGCACGGATTCGAAGATCAGCCATCTACTTCGCATTGATTTGAAGCTAAATCATGTGTTCCGCATGGATTTGAAGCTAACTCGTTTGTTTCGCATGCAGTTGTATCTAAATCATGTATATCACAAGTATTTGTAGCTAAACCATTTGTTTCGCATGGATTCGAAGATAAGCCTTCTACTTCGCATTGATTTTAATCTAAATCATGTGTTTCGCATGGATTTGAAACTAACTCGTTTGTTTCGCATGCAGTTGAAGCTGAATCATGTATATCACAAGTATTTGAAGCTAAACTATTCGTTTCGCATGGATTCGAAGATAAGCCTTCCACTTCGCATTGATTTGAAGATATATCATGTGTTTCGCTTGGATTTGAATATAACTCATTTGTTTCGCATGCTGTTGAAGCTAACTCAAGTGTATCAAAAGTATTTGAAGCTAAACCATTTGCTTCGCATGGATTCGAAGATCAGCCATCTACTTCGCAATGATTTGAAGCTAAATCATGTGTTCCGCATGGATTTGAAGCTAACTCGTTTGTTTCGCATGCTGTTGAAGCTAAATCATGCATATCACAAGTATTTGAAGCTAAACCATTTGGTTCGTATTTATTCGAAGCTAAGCCTTCTACTTCGCATTGATTTGAGGCTAAATCATGTGTTTCGCTTGGTTTTGAAGCTAACTCGTTTTTTTCGCATGCAGTTGTATCTAAATCATGTATATCACAAGTATTTGAAGCTAAACCATTTGTTTCGCATGGATTCGAAGATAAGCCTTCTACTTCGCATTGATTTGAAGCTAAATCATGTGTTTCGCATGGATTTGAAGCTAACTCGTTTGTTTCGCATGCTGTTGAAGCTAAATCATGTAATCACAAGTATTTGCAGCTAAACCATTTGTTACGCATGGATTCGAAGATCAGCCTTCTACTTCGCATTGATTTGAAGATAAATCATGTGTTTCCTATGGATTTGAATCTAACTCGTTTATTTCGCATGCTGTTGAAGCTAAATCATATATATCACAAGTATTTGAAGCTAAACTATTCGTTTCGCATGGATTCGAAGATAAGCCTTCTACTTCGCGGTGATTTTAATCTAAATCATGTGTTTCGCAAGGATTTGAAGCTAACTCGTTTGTTTCGGATGCTGTTGAAGCTAAATCATGTATATCACAAGTATTTGAAGCTAAACCATTTGTTTCGCATGGATTCGAAGATAAGCCTTCTACTTCGCACTGATTTTAATCTAAATCATGTGTTTCGCATGGATTTGAAGCTAACTCGTTTGTTTCGCATGCGGTTGAAGCTGAATCATGTATATCACAAGTATTTGAAGCTAAACTATTCGTTTCGCATGGATTCGAAGATAAGCCTTCTACTTCGCATTGATTTGAAGCTAAATCATGTGTTTCGCATGGATCTGAATCTAAGTCGTTTGTTTCGGATGCTGTTGAAGCTAAATCATGTATATCACAAGTATTTGAAGCTATATCATTTGTTTCGCATGGATTCGAAGGTAACCCTTCTAATTCGCATTGATTTGAGGCTAAATCATGAGTTTCACTTGGATTTGAAGCTAACTCGTTTTTTTCGCTAGTAGTTGAAGCTAAATCATGCATATCACAAGTATTTGAAGCTAAACCATTTCGTTCGCATTTATTCGAAGCTAAGCCTTCTACTTCGCATTGATTTGAGGCTAAATCATGTGTTTCGCTTGGTTTTGAAGCTAACTCGTTTTTTTCGCATGCAGTTGTATCTAAATCATGTATATCACAAGTATTTGTAGCTAAACCATTTGTTTCGCATGGATTCGAAGATAAGCCTTCTACTTCGCATTGATTTTAATCTAAATCATGTGTTTCGCATGGATTTGAAGCTAACTCGTTTGTTTCGCATGCAGTTGAGCTGAATCATGTATATCACAAGTATTTGAAGCTAAACTATTCGTTTCGCATGGATTCGAAGATAAGCCTTCCACTTCGCATTGATTTGAAGATATATCATGTGTTTCGCTTGGATTTGAATATAACTCATTTGTTTCGCATGCTGTTGAAGCTAACTCAAGTGTATCAAAAGTATTTGAAGCTAAACCATTTGCTTCGCATGGATTCGAAGATCAGCCATCTACTTCGCATTGATTTGAAGCTAAATCATGTGTTCCGCATGGATTTGAAGCTAACTCGTTTGATTCGCATGCAGTTGTATCTAAATCATGTATATCACAAGTATTTGTAGCTAAACCATTTGTTTCGCATGGATTCGAAGATAAGCCTTCTACTTCGCATTGATTTTAATCTAAATCATGTGTTTCGCATGGATTTGAAGCTAACTCGTTTGTTTCGCATGCAGTTGAAGCTGAATCATGTATATCACAAGTATTTGAAGCTAAACTATTCGTTTCGCATGGATTCGAAGATAAGCCTTCCACTTCGCATTGATTTGAAGATATATCATGTGTTTCGCTTGGATTTGAATATAACTCATTTGTTTCGCATGCTGTTGAAGCTAACTCAAGTGTATCAAAAGTATTTGAAGCTAAACCATTTGCTTCGCATGGATTCGAAGATCAGCCATCTACTTCGCAATGATTTGAAGCTAAATCATGTATTCCGCATGGATTTGAAGCTAACTCGTTTTTATCGCATGCTATTGAAGCTAAATCATATATATCACAAGTATTTGAAGCTAAACCATTTGTTTCGCATTTATTCGAAGCTAAGCCTTCTACTTCGCATTGATTTGAGGCTAAATCATGTGTTTCGCTTGGTTTTGAAGGTAACTCGTTTTTTTTGCATGCAGTTGTAGCTAAATCATGTATATCACAAGTATTTGCAGCTAAACCATTTGTTTCGCATCGATACGAAGATAACCCTTCTACTTCGCATTGATTTGAAGCTAAATCATGTGTTTCGCATGGATTTGAATCTAACTCGTTTATTTCGCATGCTGTTGAAGCTAAATCATGTATATCACAAGTATAAGAAGCTATATCATACGTTTCGCATGGATTCCAAGATAACCCTTCTAATTCGCATTGATTTGAATCTAAATCATGTGTTTCGCATGGATTTGAAGCTAACTCGTTTGTTTCGCATGCTGTTGAAGCTAAATCATGTAATCACAAGTATTTGCAGCTAAACCATTTGTTACGCATGGATTCGAAGATCAGCCTTCTACTTCGCATTGATTTGAAGATAAATCATGTGTTTCCTATGGATTTGAATCTAACTCGTTTATTTCGCATGCTGTTGAAGCTAAATCATGTATATCACAAGTATAAGAAGCTAATCCGTTTGTTTCGCATGGATTCGAAGATAAGCCTTCTACTTCGCATTGATTTGAAGCTAAATCATGTGTTTCGCATGGATCTGAATCTAACTCGTTTGTTTCGGATGCTGTTGAAGCTAAATCATGTATATCACAAGTATTTGAAGCTATATCATTTGTTTCGCATGGATTCGAAGATAACCCTTCTAATTCGCATTGATTTGAGGCTAAATCATGAGTTTCACTTGGATTTGAAGCTAACTCGTTTTTTTCGCATGCAGTTGTATCTAAATCATGTATATCACAAGTATTTGTAGCTAAACCATTTGTTTCGCATGGATTCGAAGATAAGCCTTCTACTTCGCATTGATTTTAATCTAAATCATGTGTTTCGCATGGATTTGAAGCTAACTCGTTTGTTTCGCATGCAGTTGAGCTGAATCATGTATATCACAAGTATTTGAAGCTAAACTATTCGTTTCGCATGGATTCGAAGATAAGCCTTCCACTTCGCATTGATTTGAAGATATATCATGTGTTTCGCTTGGATTTGAATATAACTCATTTGTTTCGCATGCTGTTGAAGCTAACTCAAGTGTATCAAAAGTATTTGAAGCTAAACCATTTGCTTCGCACGGATTCGAAGATCAGCCATCTACTTCGCATTGATTTGAAGCTAAATCATGTGTTCCGCATGGATTTGAAGCTAACTCGTTTGTTTCGCATGCAGTTGTATCTAAATCATGTATATCACAAGTATTTGTAGCTAAACCATTTGTTTCGCATGGATTCGAAGATAAGCCTTCTACTTCGCATTGATTTTAATCTAAATCATGTGTTTCGCATGGATTTGAAACTAACTCGTTTGTTTCGCATGCAGTTGAAGCTGAATCATGTATATCACAAGTATTTGAAGCTAAACTATTCGTTTCGCATGGATTCGAAGATAAGCCTTCCACTTCGCATTGATTTGAAGATATATCATGTGTTTCGCTTGGATTTGAATATAACTCATTTGTTTCGCATGCTGTTGAAGCTAACTCAAGTGTATCAAAAGTATTTGAAGCTAAACCATTTGCTTCGCATGGATTCGAAGATCAGCCATCTACTTCGCAATGATTTGAAGCTAAATCATGTGTTCCGCATGGATTTGAAGCTAACTCGTTTGTTTCGCATGCTGTTGAAGCTAAATCATGCATATCACAAGTATTTGAAGCTAAACCATTTGGTTCGTATTTATTCGAAGCTAAGCCTTCTACTTCGCATTGATTTGAGGCTAAATCATGTGTTTCGCTTGGTTTTGAAGCTAACTCGTTTTTTTCGCATGCAGTTGTATCTAAATCATGTATATCACAAGTATTTGAAGCTAAACCATTTGTTTCGCATGGATTCGAAGATAAGCCTTCTACTTCGCATTGATTTTAATCTAAATCATGTGTTTCGCTTGGTTTTGAAGCTAACTCGTTTGTTTCGCATGCTGTTGAAGCTAAATCATGTATATCACAAGTATTTGAAGCTATATCATACGTTTCGCATGGATTCCAAGATAACCCTCCTAATTCGCATAGATTTGAAGATAAATCATGTGTTTCGCTTGGATTTGAATATAACTCATTTGTTTCGCATGCTGTTGAAGCTAAATCATGTATATCACAAGTATTTGAAGCTATATCATACGTTTCGCATGGATTCCAAGATAAGCCTTCTAATTCGCATTGATTTGAAGCTAAATCATGTGTTTCGCATGGATTTGAAGCTAACTCGTTTGTTTCGCATGCTGTTGAAGCTAAATCATGTATATCACAAGTATTTGAAGCTAAACTATTTGTATCGGATGGGATCGAAGATAAGCCTCCTACTTCGCATTGATTTGAAGCTAAATCATGTGTTTCGCATGGATTTGAATCTAACTCGTTTATTTCGCATGCTGTGTAAGCTAAATCATGTATATCACAAGTATAAGAAGCTATATCATACGTTTCGCATGGATTCCAAGATAACCCTTCTAATTCGCATTGATTTGAATCTAAATCATGTGTTTCGCATGGATTTGAAGCTAACTCGTTTGTTTCGCATGCTGTTGAAGCTAAATCATGTAATCACAAGTATTTGCAGCTAAACCATTTGTTACGCATGGATTCGAAGATCAGCCTTCTACTTCGCATTGATTTGAAGATAAATCATGTGTTTCCTATGGATTTGAATCTAACTCGTTTATTTCGCATGCTGTTGAAGCTAAATGATGTATATCACAAGTATAAGAAGCTAATCCGTTTGTTTCGCATGGATTCGAAGATAAGCCTTCTACTTCGCATTGATTTGAAGCTAAATCATGTGTTTCGCATGGATCTGAATCTAACTCGTTTGTTTCGCATGCAGTTGAGCTGAATCATGTATATCACAAGTATTTGAAGCTATATCATTTGTTTCGCATGGATTCGAAGATAACCCTTCTAATTCGCATTGATTTGAGGCTAAATCATGAGTTTCACTTGGATTTGAAGCTAACTCGTTTTTTTCGCTAGTAGTTGAAGCTAAATCATGCATATCACAAGTATTTGAAGCTAAACCATTTCGTTCGCATTTATTCGAAGCTAAGCCTTCTACTTCGCATTGATTTGAGGCTAAATCATGTGTTTCGCTTGGTTTTGAAGCTAACTCGTTTTTTTCGCATGCAGTTGTATCTAAATCATGTAT
>NW_027477446.1:0-72950 GCF_051020955.1 Megalopta genalis
GCATGAATTGGAAGCTAATTCGTTTGTTTAAAATCGCTATTTCGCACGAATTTGAAGCTAAATCGTGTATTTCGCATGATATTGACGGTAAGTCGTTTGTTTCGGGTGGATTTAAAGCTAAATCGAGTAATTCGCATGAATTTGAAGCTAAATTGTTCATTTCGCATGAACTTGAAGCTAAAACGTTTGTTTAAAATCGCTATTTCGCACGAATTTGAAGCGAAATCGTGTGGTTCACGTGATATTGACGTCAAATCGTTCGTTTCGCGTGGATATAAAGCTAAGTCGTGTATTTCGCATGAATTTGAAGCTAAATTGTTAATTTCGCATGAATTTGAAGCTAAATCGTTTGTTTAAAATCGCTATTTCGCACGAATTTGAAGCGAAATCGTGTGTTTCGCGTGATATTGACGTTAAATCGTTCGTTTCGCGTGGATATAAAGCTAATTCGTGTTTTTCGCATAAATTTGAAGCTAAATTGTTCATTTCGCATGAACTTGAAGCTAAAACGTTTGTTTAAAATCGCTATTTCGCACGAATTTGAAGCGAAATCGTGTGGTTCACGTGATATTGACGTCAAATCGTTCGTTTCGCGTGGATATAAAGCTAAGTCGTGTATTTCGCATGAATTTGAAGCTAAATTGTTAATTTCGCATGAATTTGAAGCTAAATCGTTTGTTTAAAATCGCTATTTCGCACGAATTTGAAGCGAAATCGTGTGTTTCGCGTGATATTGACGTTAAATCGTTCGTTTCGCGTGGATATAAAGCTAATTCGTGTTTTTCGCATAAATTTGAAGCTAAATTGTTCATTTCGCATGAATTTGAAGCTAAATCGTTTGTCTAAAATCACTATTTCACACGAATTTGAAGCGAAATCGTGTGTTTCACGTGATATTGACGTTAAATCGTTCGTTTCGCGTGGATATAAAGCTAATTCGTGTATTTCGCATGAATTTGAAGCTAAATTGTTCATTTCGCATGAATTTGAAGCTAAATCGTTTGTTTAAAATCGCTATTTCGCACGAATTTGAAGCGAAATCGTGTGTTTCGCGTGATATTGACGTTAAATCGTTCGTTTCGCGTGGATATAAAGCTAATTCGTGTTTTTCGCATGAATTTGAAGATAAATTGTTCATTTCGCATGAATTTGAAGCTAAATTGTTTGTTTAAAATCACTATTTCACACGAATTTGAAGCGAAATCGTGTGTTTCACGTGATATTGACGTTAAATCGTTCGTTTCGCGTGGATATAAAGCTAATTCGTGTATTTCGCATGAATTTGAAGCTAAATTGTTCATTTCGCATGAATTTGAAGCTAATTTGTTTATTTAAAATAGCTATTTCGCACGAATTTGAAGCGAAATCGTGTGTTTCACTTGATATTGACGTTAAATCGTTCGTTTCGCGTGGATATATAGCTAATTCGTGTATTTCGCATGAATTTGAAGCTAAATTGTTCATTTCGCATGAATTTGAAGCTAAATCGTTTGTTTAAAATCGCTATTTCGCACGAATTTGAAGCGAAATCGTGTGTTTCGCGTGATATTGACGTTAAATCGTTCGTTTCGCGTGGATATAAAGCTAATTCGTGTATTTCGCATGAATTTGAAGCTAAATTGTTCATTTCGCATGAATTGGAAGCTAATTCGTTTGTTTAAAATCGTTATTTCGCACGAATTTGAAGCTAAATCGTGTATTTCGCATGATATTGACGGTAAGTCGTTTGTTTCGGGTGGATTTAAAGCTAAATCGAGTAATTCGCATGAATTTGAAGCTAAATTGTTCATTTCGCATGAACTTGAAGCTAAAACGTTTGTTTAAAATCGCTATTTCGCACGAATTTGAAGCGAAATCGTGTGTTTCACGTGATATTGACGTTAAATCGTTCGTTTCGCGTTGATATAAAGCTAATTCGTGTTTTTCGCATGAATTTGAAGATAAATTGTTCATTTCGCATGAATTTGAAGCTAAATCGTTTGTTTAAAATCACTATTTCACACGAATTTGAATCGAAATCGTGTGTTTCACGTGATATTGATGTTAAATCGTTCGTTTCGCGTGGATATAAAGGTAAGTCGTGTATTTCGCATGAATTTGAAGCTAAATTGTTCATTTCGCATGAATTTGAAGCTAATTTGTTTGTTTAAAATCGCTATTTCGCACGAATTTGAAGCGAAATCGTGTGTTTCACTTGATATTGACGTTAAATCGTTCGTTTCGCGTGGATATACAGCTAATTCGTGTATTTCGCATGAATTTGAAGCTAAATTGTTCATTTCGAATGAATTTGAAGCTAAATCGTTTGCTTAAAATCGCTATTTCGCACGAATTTGAAGCGAAATCGTGTGTTTCGCGTGATATTGACGTTAAATCGTTCGTTTCGCGTGGATATAAAGCTAATCCGTGTTTTTCGCATGAATTTGAAGCTAAATCCTTTGTTTAAAATCGCTATTTCGCACTAATTTGAAGCGAAATCGTGTGTTTCACGTGATATTAACGTTAAATCGTTCGTTTCGCGTGGATATACAGCTAATTCGTGTATTTCGCATGAATTTGAAGCTAAATTGTTCATTTCGCATGAATTTGAAGCTAAATCGTTTGTTTAAAATCGCTATTTCGCACGAATTTGAAGCGAAATCGTGTGTTTCGCGTGATATTGACGTTAAATCGTTCGTTTCGCGTGGATATAAAGCTAATTCGTGTATTTCGCATGAATTTGAAGCTAAATTGTTCATTTCGCATGAATTTGAAGCTAATTTGTTTATTTAAAATCGCTATTTCGCACGAATTTGAAGCGAAATCGTGTGTTTCACTTGATATTGACGTTAAATCGTTCGTTTCGCGTGGATATATAGCTAATTCGTGTATTTCGCATGAATTTGAAGCTAAATTGTTCATTTCGCATGAATTTGAAGCTAAATCGTTTGTTTAAAATCGCTATTTCGCACGAATTTGAAGCGAAATCGTGTGTTTCGCGTGATATTGACATTAAATCGTTCGTTTCGCGTGGATATAAAGCTAATTCGTGTATTTCGCATGAATTTGAAGCTAAATTGTTCATTTCGCATGAATTGGAAGCTAATTCGTTTGTTTAAAATCGCTATTTCGCACGAATTTGAAGCTAAATCGTGTATTTCGCATGATATTGACGGTAAGTCGTTTGTTTCGGGTGGATTTAAAGCTAAATCGAGTAATTCGCATGAATTTGAAGCTAAATTGTTCATTTCGCATGAACTTGAAGCTAAAACGTTTGTTTAAAATCGCTATTTCGCACGAATTTGAAGCGAAATCGTGTGGTTCACGTGATATTGACGTCAAATCGTTCGTTTCGCGTGGATATAAAGCTAAGTCGTGTATTTCGCATGAATTTGAAGCTAAATTGTTAATTTCGCATGAATTTGAAGCTAAATCGTTTGTTTAAAATCGCTATTTCGCACGAATTTGAAGCGAAATCGTGTGTTTCGCGTGATATTGACGTTAAATCGTTCGTTTCGCGTGGATATAAAGCTAATTCGTGTTTTTCGCATAAATTTGAAGCTAAATTGTTCATTTCGCATGAATTTGAAGCTAAATCGTTTGTCTAAAATCACTATTTCACACGAATTTGAAGCGAAATCGTGTGTTTCACGTGATATTGACGTTAAATCGTTCGTTTCGCGTGGATATAAAGCTAATTCGTGTATTTCGCATGAATTTGAAGCTAAATTGTTCATTTCGCATGAATTTGAAGCTAAATCGTTTGTTTAAAATCGCTATTTCGCACGAATTTGAAGCGAAATCGCGTGTTTCGCGTGATATTGACGTTAAATCGTTCGTTTCGCGTGGATATAAAGCTAATTCGTGTTTTTCGCATGAATTTGAAGATAAATTGTTCATTTCGCATGAATTTGAAGCTAAATTGTTTGTTTAAAATCACTGTTTCACATGAATTTGAAGCGAAATCGTGTGTTTCACGTGATATTGACGTTAAATCGTTCGTTTCGCGTGGATATAAAGCTAATTCGTGTATTTCGCATGAATTTGAAGCTAAATTGTTCATTTCGCATGAATTTGAAGCTAATTTGTTTATTTAAAATCGCTATTTCGCACGAATTTGAAGCGAAATCGTGTGTTTCACTTGATATTGACGTTAAATCGTTCGTTTCGCGTGGATATATAGCTAATTCGTGTATTTCGCATGAATTTGAAGCTAAATTGTTCATTTCGCATGAATTTGAAGCTAAATCGTTTGTTTAAAATCGCTATTTCGCACGAATTTGAAGCGAAATCGTGTGTTTCGCGTGATATTGACGTTAAATCGTTCGTTTCGCGTGGATATAAAGCTAATTCGTGTATTTCGCATGAATTTGAAGCTAAATTGTTCATTTCGCATGAATTGGAAGCTAATTCGTTTGTTTAAAATCGTTATTTCGCACGAATTTGAAGCTAAATCGTGTATTTCGCATGATATTGACGGTAAGTCGTTTGTTTCGGGTGGATTTAAAGCTAAATCGAGTAATTCGCATGAATTTGAAGCTAAATTGTTCATTTCGCATGAACTTGAAGCTAAAACGTTTGTTTAAAATCGCTATTTCGCACGAATTTGAAGCGAAATCGTGTGTTTCACGTGATATTGACGTTAAATCGTTCGTTTCGCGTTGATATAAAGCTAATTCGTGTTTTTCGCATGAATTTGAAGATAAATTGTTCATTTCGCATGAATTTGAAGCTAAATCGTTTGTTTAAAATCACTATTTCACACGAATTTGAATCGAAATCGTGTGTTTCACGTGATATTGATGTTAAATCGTTCGTTTCGCGTGGATATAAAGGTAAGTCGTGTATTTCGCATGAATTTGAAGCTAAATTGTTCATTTCGCATGAATTTGAAGCTAATTTGTTTGTTTAAAATCGCTATTTCGCACGAATTTGAAGCGAAATCGTGTGTTTCACTTGATATTGACGTTAAATCGTTCGTTTCGCGTGGATATACAGCTAATTCGTGTATTTCGCATGAATTTGAAGCTAAATTGTTCATTTCGAATGAATTTGAAGCTAAATCGTTTGCTTAAAATCGCTATTTCGCACGAATTTGAAGCGAAATCGTGTGTTTCGCGTGATATTGACGTTAAATCGTTCGTTTCGCGTGGATATAAAGCTAATCCGTGTTTTTCGCATGAATTTGAAGCTAAATCCTTTGTTTAAAATCGCTATTTCGCACTAATTTGAAGCGAAATCGTGTGTTTCACGTGATATTAACGTTAAATCGTTCGTTTCGCGTGGATATAAAGCTAATTCGTGTATTTCGCATGAATTTGAAGCTAAATTGTTCATTTCGCATGAACTTGAAGCTAAAACGTTTGTTTAAAATCGCTATTTCGCACGAATTTGAAACGAAATCGTGTGTTTCACGTGATATTGACGTTAAATCGTTCGTTTCGCGTGGATATAAAGCTAAGTCGTGTATTTCGCATGAATTTGAAGCTAAATTGTTCATTTCGCATGAATTTGAAGCTAAATCGTTTGTTTAAAATCGCTATTTCGCACGAATTTGAAGCGAAATCGTGTGTTTCGCGTGATATTGACGTTAAATCGTTCGTTTCGCGTGGATATAAAGCTAATTCGTGTTTTTCGCATAAATTTAAAGCTAAATTGTTCATTTCGCATGAATTTGAAGCTAAATCGTTTGTCTAAAATCACTATTTCACACGAATTTGAAGCGAAATCGTGTGTTTCACGTGATATTGACGTTAAATTGTTCATTTCGCATGAATTTGAAGCTAAATCGTTTGTTTAAAATCGCTATTTCGCACGAATTTGAAGCGCAATCGTGTGTTTCGCGTGATATTGACGTTAAATCGTTCGTTTCGCGTGGATATAAAGCTAATTCGTGTTTTTCGCATGAATTTGAAGATAAATTGTTCATTTCGCATGAATTTGAAGCTAAATCGTTTGTTTAAAATCACTATTTCAAACGAATTTGAAGCGAAATCGTGTGTTTCACGTGATATTGACGTTAAGTCGTTCGTTTCGCGTGGATTTAATGCTAATTCGTGTATTTCGCATGAATTTGAAGATAAATTGTTCATTACGCATGAATTTGAAGCTAAATCGTTTGTTTAAAATCGCTATATCGCACGAATTTGAAGCGAAATCGTGTGTTTCGCGTGATATTGACGTTAAATCGTTCGTTTCGCGTGGATATAAAGCTAATTCGTGTTTTTCGCATGAATTTGAAGATAAATTGTTCATTTCGCATGAATTTGAAGCTAAATCGTTTGTTTAAAATCACTATTTCACACGAATTTGAAGCGAAATCGTGTGTTTCACGTGATATTGACGTTAAATCGTTCGTTTCGCGTTGATATAAAGCTAATTCGTGTTTTTCGCATGAATTTGAAGATAAATTGTTCATTTCGCATGAATTTGAAGCTAAATCGTTTGTTTAAAATCACTATTTCACACGAATTTGAATCGAAATCGTGTGTTTCACGTGATATTGATGTTAAATCGTTCGTTTCGCGTGGATATAAAGGTAAGTCGTGTATTTCGCATGAATTTGAAGCTAAATTGTTCATTTCGCATGAATTTGAAGCTAATTTGTTTGTTTAAAATCGCTATTTCGCACGAATTTGAAGCGAAATCGTGTGTTTCACTTGATATTGACGTTAAATCGTTCGTTTCGCGTGGATATATAGCTAATTCGTGTATTTCGCATGAATTTGAAGCTAAATTGTTCATTTCGCATGAATTTGAAGCTAAATCGTTTGTTTAAAATCGCTATTTCGCACGAATTTGAAGCGAAATCGTGTGTTTCGCGTGATATTGACGTTAAATCGTTCGTTTCGCGTGGATATAAAGCTAATTCGTGTATTTCGCATGAATTTGAAGCTAAATTGTTCATTTCGCATGAATTGGAAGCTAATTCGTTTGTTTAAAATCGTTATTTCGCACGAATTTGAAGCTAAATCGTGTATTTCGCATGATATTGACGGTAAGTCGTTTGTTTCGGGTGGATTTAAAGCTAAATCGAGTAATTCGCATGAATTTGAAGCTAAATTGTTCATTTCGCATGAACTTGAAGCTAAAACGTTTGTTTAAAATCGCTATTTCGCACGAATTTGAAGCGAAATCGTGTGGTTCACGTGATATTGACGTCAAATCGTTCGTTTCGCGTGGATATAAAGCTAAGTCGTGTATTTCGCATGAATTTGAAGCTAAATTGTTAATTTCGCATGAATTTGAAGCTAAATCGTTTGTTTAAAATCGCTATTTCGCACGAATTTGAAGCGAAATCGTGTGTTTCGCGTGATATTGACGTTAAATCGTTCGTTTCGCGTGGATATAAAGCTAATTCGTGTTTTTCGCATAAATTTGAAGCTAAATTGTTCATTTCGCATGAATTTGAAGCTAAATCGTTTGTCTAAAATCACTATTTCGCACGAATTTGAAGCGAAATCGTGTGTTTCGCGTGATATTGACGTTAAATCGTTCGTTTCGCGTGGATATAAAGCTAATTCGTGTTTTTCGCATGAATTTGAAGATAAATTGTTCATTTCGCATGAATTTGAAGCTAAATCGTTTGTTTAAAATCGCTATTTCGCACGAATTTGAAGCGAAATCGTGTGTTTCGCGTGATATTGACGTTAAATCGTTCGTTTCGCGTGGATATAAAGCTAATCCGTGTTTTTCGCATGAATTTGAAGCTAAATTGTTCATTTCGCATGAATTTGAAGCTAAATCGTTTGTTTAAAATCGCTATTTCGCACGAATTTGAAGCGAAATCGTGTGTTTCGCGTGATATTGACGTTAAATCGTTCGTTTCGCGTGGATATAAAGCTAATTCGTGTTTTTCGCATGAATTTGAAGATAAATTGTTCATTTCGCATGAATTTGAAGCTAAATTGTTTGTTTAAAATCACTATTTCACACGAATTTGAAGCGAAATCGTGTGTTTCACGTGATATTGACGTTAAATCGTTCGTTTCGCGTGGATATAAAGCTAATTCGTGTATTTCGCATGAATTTGAAGCTAAATTGTTCATTTCGCATGAATTTGAAGCTAATTTGTTTATTTAAAATCGCTATTTCGCACGAATTTGAAGCGAAATCGTGTGTTTCACTTGATATTGACGTTAAATCGTTCGTTTCGCGTGGATATATAGCTAATTCGTGTATTTCGCATGAATTTGAAGCTAAATTGTTCATTTCGCATGAATTTGAAGCTAAATCGTTTGTTTAAAATCGCTATTTCGCACGAATTTGAAGCGAAATCGTGTGTTTCGCGTGATATTGACGTTAAATCGTTCGTTTCGCGTGGATATAAAGCTAATTCGTGTATTTCGCATGAATTTGAAGCTAAATTGTTCATTTCGCATGAATTGGAAGCTAATTCGTTTGTTTAAAATCGTTATTTCGCACGAATTTGAAGCTAAATCGTGTATTTCGCATGATATTGACGGTAAGTCGTTTGTTTCGGGTGGATTTAAAGCTAAATCGAGTAATTCGCATGAATTTGAAGCTAAATTGTTCATTTCGCATGAACTTGAAGCTAAAACGTTTGTTTAAAATCGCTATTTCGCACGAATTTGAAGCGAAATCGTGTGGTTCACGTGATATTGACGTCAAATCGTTCGTTTCGCGTGGATATAAAGCTAAGTCGTGTATTTCGCATGAATTTGAAGCTAAATTGTTAATTTCGCATGAATTTGAAGCTAAATCGTTTGTTTAAAATCGCTATTTCGCACGAATTTGAAGCGAAATCGTGTGTTTCGCGTGATATTGACGTTAAATCGTTCGTTTCGCGTGGATATAAAGCTAATTCGTGTTTTTCGCATAAATTTGAAGCTAAATTGTTCATTTCGCATGAATTTGAAGCTAAATCGTTTGTCTAAAATCACTATTTCGCACGAATTTGAAGCGAAATCGTGTGTTTCGCGTGATATTGACGTTAAATCGTTCGTTTCGCGTGGATATAAAGCTAATTCGTGTTTTTCGCATGAATTTGAAGATAAATTGTTCATTTCGCATGAATTTGAAGCTAAATCGTTTGTTTAAAATCGCTATTTCGCACGAATTTGAAGCGAAATCGTGTGTTTCGCGTGATATTGACGTTAAATCGTTCGTTTCGCGTGGATATAAAGCTAATCCGTGTTTTTCGCATGAATTTGAAGCTAAATTGTTCATTTCGCATGAATTTGAAGCTAAATCCTTTGTTTAAAATCGCTATTTCGCACTAATTTGAAGCGAAATCGTGTGTTTCACGTGATATTAACGTTAAATCGTTCGTTTCGCGTGGATATAAAGCTAATTCGTGTATTTCGCATGAATTTGAAGCTAAATTGTTCATTTCGCATGAACTTGAAGCTAAAACGTTTGTTTAAAATCGCTATTTCGCACGAATTTGAAACGAAATCGTGTGTTTCACGTGATATTGACGTTAAATCGTTCGTTTCGCGTGGATATAAAGCTAAGTCGTGTATTTCGCATGAATTTGAAGCTAAATTGTTCATTTCGCATGAATCTGAAGCTAAATCGTTTGTTTAAAATCGCTATTTCGCACGAATTTGAAGCGAAATCGTGTGTTTCGCGTGATATTGACGTTAAATCGTTCGTTTCGCGTGGATATAAAGCTAATTCGTGTTTTTCGCATAAATTTAAAGCTAAATTGTTCATTTCGCATGAATTTGAAGCTAAATCGTTTGTCTAAAATCACTATTTCACACGAATTTGAAGCGAAATCGTGTGTTTCACGTGATATTGACGTTAAATTGTTCATTTCGCATGAATTTGAAGCTAAATCGTTTGTTTAAAATCACTATTTCACACGAATTTGAAGCGAAATCGTGTGTTTCACGTGATATTGACGTTAAGTCGTTCGTTTCGCGTGGATTTAATGCTAATTCGTGTATTTCGCATGAATTTGAAGCTAAATTGTTCATTACGCATGAATTTGAAGCTAAATCGTTTGTTTAAAATCGCTATATCGCACGAATTTGAAGCGAAATCGTGTGTTTCGCGTGATATTGACGTTAAATCGTTCGTTTCGCGTGGATATAAAGCTAATTCGTGTTTTTCGCATGAATTTGAAGATAAATTGTTCATTTCGCATGAATTTGAAGCTAAATCGTTTGTTTAAAATCACTATTTCACACGAATTTGAAGCGAAATCGTGTGTTTCACGTGATATTGACGTTAAATCGTTCGTTTCGCGTTGATATAAAGCTAATTCGTGTTTTTCGCATGAATTTGAAGATAAATTGTTCATTTCGCATGAATTTGAAGCTAAATCGTTTGTTTAAAATCACTATTTCACTGTTACGTCCCGCGCGTGATTTCCCGCAAAATATATATAATTCCGCGAGAGCGCGAGATTTACGTGTAACGATTAAATTGATCTGCCTTTAGTCCACGCGACGCGTACCGTTCGCGTATAACAGGGTATCGCCTACTCGCGAACACAGGGACAAAATACGCGGGCTCTTACTGTGATAGGCAGGTCCTGCTGCCGGGAAGGCTCGTTCGCTCGCTTCTCGTACGCCGCTCGTCTCGGATCTCCTGCCGGGATCCTGCTTGGGCTGTACGTTGATTTCGGGATGTCGATCTCGATCAGCTCCGTCCAAGGATAGAGGTGGCGTTGACGAGGTGCGCGGTATTCGCGGATGATCTGGATTTCTTCGCGGTACGCGAGATCGCCCGTAACTGAATCTATTCGCGGTTTATGGCTGATTATGCTGATTTCTTGACTTCGATGCTTTGCCCGCGTTTCGTAAGGGATCCGAGCGTATAGATGGACGAGTCTCTTCAATTGAGCTCTGCGCCCAGACTGACGCGGCATGTGTGATACTAATGCTAGTTAATAATTAATCATTTATCTGCTCTGTCCGGTGGCGTACAGGACTTGTGGTGAAAGCCCGGTACATACGCTTTCTGGACGGATTTAGTTAGAGCAACTTCGGTGGCGTGCAGGACTTGTGGGGAAAGCCCGGTACACACGCTTTCTGAAGTTGTAATTCGAAATGCGGTGGTAAGTCTAATAATAATAGGAACTAGGATCGCAGAGGTATGTTGAATGAATTACGTTCACTGCTTCTAAATTAAGATGTATATTCTAATTAAATTGGCTTAAGTTACAGAGCCTTAATACTAACGCAAGAAGATTGGACTTGGAAATCAGAATCGAAATTGAATTGGAATAAGAAGAACTTGACGATCGCGGACGACCGGACTTCTGATCAAGAAGTACGACTAATACTGGTCGAATTCCGGAACGAGAGTGATCCTGCCGGAGGCTGCATTGAACTCTTTCGATTCATGGCCGCCGGTCCGCCTGGCGGGGGTAGTCCGGTGGAGGGGCGTCCGCCATGGTGGTGGATGGCGCTGGAGAGGGGATGCCGCGTTCAGCGGGATGACGTAGTCCCAGTCCACGCGCTTTTTACGGTACTTAGAAATATTCGCTTGTTCTTTAGAGAGTATAATAATGTGGTTATGCTAACTTATTCTATGGTTCGTTATAAGGTAGATATCTGCTAACTTATGCTATGGTCGGTTACGATACGTTTAGGCTAATTCGGTTAACCTACGCTTATATACTAGTTTGCGCGGTAACGCACACACACATTCATGCACAACCACGCTCTTATATACTAATACAAACGTCGGAGGACGTCACACCTCCCCCCTTCGCAGAAAGAATGACGACATTAGGAGTCATTCTTTTCTGAGTCTTGTTTGCATTTCTTATAGCTAATATATTGTGGAGTTTCGCTTACGTATAGTTCAATTGAATCGCGTTTGTTGTCTTTATTGTCCACGTTGTCACTCGCACAATTCTTGTCTTTGGGCACATTTAATGTCACGCATTCTAAGGGTTTTGGGTTTACCGAACACTTCCGCACTTCACTGTCACCATTTTTGTCCTTCAGGTATAGGCAGAAGTGGGCCAAGGCGCTCCAACAGGCGGCGAGTAGCTGCAGACTCCATCCGTATGCTGCGTGGAGGGCTATCCCGTTGAGAATGGTGTTGATTATAATTTTTATGTTCCGCAGGGTTACATAAATCCCTATAACGCCGGCCATTGCCGAGCCGAACTGTACGAAACCATTCCAAACATGTTTCCCTGTAGATTCTGCGATTTTCTGCAGGGTATTTTCGTCCATCAGGTTGAACATTCCGACGGCGCCATCTGCATACTCTCTACCAGACGCTCCTTGTGCCAGTGCGTCGACGACCGCCATCTTTTCAACAGGGAACATGATGTGCTCGTTGAGTTTTTCGAGGTCTTCCCTGGAGTAGATTCCTCCGCTGGCGAGATTCGTCGGGTCCGTGTACTTCCATGCGGAGGCTGTTAACGGCTGCAACGGAGGTGGTGCGATACTTTCCACTGGATTTGGCGTGAGCTTGTACCAGGTGCCGTGGATACGGTAAGTTGGAGGTATTAGTTCGTTGCACGTTTTCCGTGTTCCTGTTTTGACCAGGATTCTGTTTTTTGGTGTTAAAAATAAAGAGTTGTTTCTGTAAGATACAGGAAGTTCGTCGAAGCAGTCCTTGGTCTTTCTCAGGGAGCACTGTACTGGCACGCATTTAATTATGTGTATGACTTCTCCGGCTGGGAGGGCCATGTATCCTGGTTCTTTGGTGATAGTGGCTGCTACTTCTGCTGGTGAGATATGAACCAAGGAAATTATGTTTCTCAAGATTTGCTGTTCAAGCTGGCATTTTTGTTTCATGGTGTCCTTATATAATGACACTATCTGAGACTTGATATGTCTTTCGACATAAACGAACTTGGTATTCACGTAAGTGAATATGTCGAGATTGTTCGTTTGGGGCTTTGTTGCTGATTTAAACCTTCCTTCCTTGTCCGTTTCCAGGATTAATAATTTCGGGTGCTCGGTTTTTTCGAGCGTGTAGCCGCATGCTTGCGTTCGGCCAGTGCTGGTCAAGGCGAATGCTGTATCGCCGGACGTTACCGAATATAGAGAGGCAAGATTCGAATTTTTGTTAGATACCTTTATCGCTCGGCCTTCGAACAACACGTTATAATTGCTCATTTTGCAGGGATCTTCAGGGAGGCTGGTCCAATACGTGTAACCGTCTTCGGAATCCATACAGTACTCCTTGTCCAGTGGGCATCGTTGGCCGCCGGGCAGGTACAAGGTATTGCTGGATAGCTTGATCGAAGCCTGGAAGGTTTTTATTGTCACCTTAATGATTGATTGGACCACCACATTATCCCAGGTACCGTATGGGTCGCTGTACGCCGTTCCTCTACAGGTACCGTCTTGTTGTATTGATCCGGCTAACGTGAAGCCTCGCGTCGTGGTGCTATTTCTTTTGATACCTACGATTTGACCAGTAGGTGGGAGGGGCAGGATTCCTGACTCGTGCATGGCCTTGCAGACGTCCCTCGGGGTGTCCAATATGTACTGGTGTCGGCCGTTATGTACCACGGATGTATGCGAATGCATACCGCAATAGTAGACAGTCCGATCAATCTCTACCTTGCATTGGAATGTCGGAACGTCCTTAAACTCGATCAACTGGAGCAGCTGGATTGTGAGGTTCGTAGTTATTGGCTTTGAGTGCGTATATTCGCATTTAGGCGAGTCCACGGTTGAAATTGTGGTTGTATTTAGAGTAGGGCTATTGCAGTCATAGCCTATCAATGCGTTGGTTGGACGTAGGAGAAAGAATACTGAGAGTATCGTTGCGGTCTTCATGGTGTCTGCTCTGGTTGTAGACTGATGGTTGTCGCTGAGTTCTCCGGCTGTTCTATATAAGATATTTCGCTTATCGTTCGCGATAAGGGTCGGTGGGGGTGCGTGACTCACTAGGTTTATATGCTGACGCGGCGCATGCTTAAGTTTATCCGTGTGAACAATTTTCGTACCTTTCTTCATTCTTATCTTAACATTCCTATCACCCGTACATTCGATCACGGTGAACGGTCCGATATACTCGTCGTCAAATTTATCGCGTTTGGGCTGCTTAAGCAGGTATACCCTGTCTCCGACGATAAAGGACTGTGCGTTGGTTTTTCTATCGTAATATTGTTTTGATCTGTTCTTAGCGGAAGTAAGATTATTTCTGGCGTCTGTTAGGGTCTCGGAAATTTTTGTTTGTAGTTTCTCGAGATAGGCTGTGTAAGATTCGTCCGATGAATCGTGTATTATTGGATTTGCTGATGGGGTTCGCGCTAGAGTGCCGAATACCAGTTCATGTGGAGTGTAGAGAGTGCCCTCGTGAACACTCGTATTGTAAGAAAACATTGCATGTGGGAGCCACTCGTCCCAATCGGCCCTGGATACATATTGTTTCAAATATTCCGTCAACACATGATGGGATCTTTCTATGGAACCATTACTCTGAGGCCGGAATGCCGTCGTCTTAAATTGCGTAATTCTAAACCGTTTTGCAATGTTCTTCATTAATGAGCTCAGGAAGTTCGCTCCCTGATCTGTCAGAATTCCCTTAGGAGCCCCGAATCTACAGATGAAATCTTTGATAAAGGCATCCGCGATCTCAATCGCGGTCGCGTTGTGCAGCGGGAGGGCAAGGGAATATTTGGTGAGGAGGTCCTGTATCGTTAGAATATACGTGTGATTCTTTGAGGATGTTGGGAGGGGACCTACGATATCCATTGATATCTTTTCGAATGCTTTTCCGGGTGTGTCAGTGATGGTCATTGGTTGTCGCGTTTTGACTCTGACTAGTTTTTTCCTTTGGCAAGTTTCGCAGTTGTTTATGAATTCGGTCACGTCTTTTTTCAATGTGTTCCAATAATACTTCTCGCGGATTCTTTTGTACGTTTTTGTTATCCCTTTGTGTCCGGCAAAGGAAGAAATATGGTTTTCTTTTATGATAGGAAGTCGTTCGTTCTCCGTCGGTATGACGACTTGGTTTGCGCACGCAAAGAATTGGGTATTCGTGGTCGCGAATGTATCGATGATTATTCTGTAGATAGTGTGCCATGGAATGTCGTCTATGTTCGTCTTCGATATGCTAAGTGAATCTAACTGTAATTCGATCGTCACGTCTAGTATCGAGGCAAAAAGTTCAAGCAGATCGTCGTATGTCGCGGTATGGTGTGGTGATGTTTTTATCGGGAGCAAGAGTAGGTTTTTAGTGCCGATTTTCATCACCCTGGTCCGGCAGAGCGTTAATTTCAAATCTTTCGGGATCTTTCCGGCCCTGAACAGGTCGACGGCGCCCGGGTCTAATGGTTGGCCGCTGGTTGTTACAAATACGGCGAGATTGTCGTTTCGCATGACTAGTCTATCTCTTGTGATCGTTATGGTCCTTCCTTTTGGGGAGGCTGGAGCGTTGTGACTATCGAATATATTTTCATCCTCGTCTGTATCCGTTTCTGTGTCGGTGTTTGGACTCGAGGTTTGTTTTCTGTTTGAGGGAGAGGATAGCGGTGTGTTTTCCGTCGGAGGGGAATTCCCTCGTGACGTGGCGGGTTGCGGCGATGAGGAGCGGGAATGCAACCGGTCCGACTCGGATGTTGTAGGGGAATCTATCGCTGCCGGTCTTGATCCGAGGATCGGGGAACGGGCAGGTTTTCTAACGCTATCGAATATAGTTGATGAATCTGAGGAAAGTGGAAGTACTGTCGCGGGATTCCTGGACAACGCGTCCGCGTTGAGGTTCGTTTTTCCTGCCTTGTAGATTACCGTATAGTCAAATTCTGCTAATTTTAATCTCCATCTGAGTAATCGTGATGTAGGATCCTTCACGGAATTCATCCAGACCAGTGGACGATGGTCTGTGATCAAGCTGAATTTCCTGCCGTAGATATATGGTCTAAAATATTGGGTGCAGTAAATAATCGCGAGGCATTCTTTCTCTATTGTGGAGTAATTTAGTTCTGCCCCGTGCAATAATCGAGATGCGTAGGCTATCGGGCGGTCTTTCCCGATTTCGCCCTGGCTCAATATTCCACCTATCGCGTATCCGGACGCGTCTGTAGTTATTTTAAAATCTTTTCCGAAATCGGGGTACTGGAGGAGTGGCTCGGTGGTTAGGATTTCACGGAGAGTATTAAACGCCTTCTCCTGCTCTACGTTCCATACGAACTTAGTATCCTTTTTGAGAAGTATTGTGAGTGGTTTCGATATTTGTGAAAATTTGGGTATGAAACGTCTGTAATATCCCGACAGACCCAGAAATTCTCTTAAGTTTTTTAATGTTTTCGGACGCGGGAATCGTCGCACGGCCTCGATTTTCATCGGGCATGGTTTTACGCCGTCTTCGCCAATTATATGGCCCAAATACGCTACCTCTCGATGCAGAAATGAACACTTCGACGGCTGGAGTTTTAGATTTGCCTGTCTAAGTCTATCCGCGAGTTTGTTAAATTTTGTGGCGTGCTCCGACAAGCTTCGCGCGTATATGACGATGTCATCTAGGTATACAAAGAGTTCAGTGCCTTGGAGGCCGGTTAGTACGTTATCCATTAGCCGTTGAAAAGTTGCGGGCGCGTTTCGAAGGCCGAATGGCATTCTTTTATATTCGTAGTGGCCGTATGGCGTTGAAAAGGCCGTTTTTTCCGCATCGTCCGGGTGCATCTCGATCTGGTGGAATCCACTCGCAAGATCGAAAACGCTAAAATATTTGGCGCTGCCCAACTGGTCTAAAATTTCGAGGATACTGGGCAGCGGATATGCGTCGGGCACCGATTTTTCGTTGAGCGCGCGGAAGTCTATTACCATCCTCCACTTCTTGTTCCCCTCTGCATCTGCCTTTTTGGGCACGATCCAGAGTGGACTGTTGTAGGGAGACTTTGAAGGAGCAACAATGTCTTGTTCGAGGAGTTCCCTCATTTGTTTGTTTATCTCCTCTTTGTGTATCGGTGGGTATCTGTACTGTTTTACGTGAACCGGAGAATTGTCAGTCGTAGCGATTCGGTGCCGCACCGCATTTGTTTTGCCGAGGCGCTCCTCGGGGAGGTGGAAGAGGTCTTCATTGCATTCCAGCAATTGTTCTACATGTAATTTTTCTTCTCCGCTGAGGTGATCGGTGCTAATGATGCCCTTGATCTTCTCGTAGCGGGAATTTATTGTATTTAGGTTGAATATTGAAGCGGAATTAGAATTCGAATTGTTTTTAGGGTTTGAGAAAAATTTTTGCGGAATGGCGGTGTCCGACAACTCCTCCACCTCTGCCAGCTCCATTTCCGGCGTAGCAAAGGTTATGGATTCGCTATTAGTGTTAACACAACGCACAATCGCTTGTCCGTCGGAGTTTCTTGCGAGACAGTGCGGGAGGAAAACTCCCTTTGAAACTTCACGACGGCTGAGGTAACCGAATTCCGGTCCGGTCACCTTTACCCTTATTAATGTAGCAGTTCGCGGTTCGACAACGATTTTGGATTGCGTCGTGAAAGGAAACTCGTTTCCCTGCCACGATACGCTTTCTTTCTTGTATGAAATCTCCGCGCCTTGCGATAGAAACGCAGAACCCAAGATACCGTCCGCTGAGATTGGAAAGGTTTCGGAAACCACGTGAAATTCTACTTCCGCGTTTGCAATGGATATTGACGTCGTGCCTAGTGTGGTGACGGACTCGTCCGTTATCCCGGTGATATTAATAGCGTTGCTCACGTTGACGATCACATCCGACTTTAATTGTGATACCTTGATGATATTAGGCTCGGCGCCGGTGTCTATCATCAACTTGGCCGCTTTGATTAATTCCGGGGGAGACACCATTACGTGTGGGACCGCGGAGGCTGGACGGAGATTTATCCGCGCGATTCTCCCGTCTCTGCTGTCTGTTCTTCGCTCGCGATCGGCGTCACTCGTTGAAAATTTCTGTTTCCCTCCCGACGATTGTCCGACGTGGTCGGGAGGTTCTTCCCGTTTCCCGACGGTTGTTGTTCGCGAATCTTATTGTTGAATTCACGCTTTCGGCATTCGTGAATATCATGGCCGGGCGTCTTGCAATAATTGCAAAACCTTTGAGCGTTGCTCGCGTGATTCGGCCGAGATGGTTCTCGCGGTTGATCTCGATAATTGTTATCGCGTCGATATTCGTAGCGCGGCGAAGGACCGGATGTGTATTGTTTACGAGGCGAGTAATCGTGGCCGAAGGCGCGCTCGCGCCGGTCTGTGTAGTGGCGCGCCGGTGATTCATAGTCGCGTCGGCGCATCGATAAATCGTAGTCGCGTTGACGCGTTGATGAGTCATAGTACCCTGAACGCGTATCGCCCGAACTGTTTATATACAAACTCCCCGGGTCGGCGAAACTAAATCCTCTGTTATTATAAGGTGAGGGTGACCGATTCCTCGACAGGAAGTTTCTGTTCTCCGTCCTCGGACTGTTTATACCGTTTGGAAAGCGGACCCTTCGACTGTTTATATCACCGTACCGTTTCAAGTCCAGTTCCAACTGTTTGAATGCTCTCACGGATTCGGCAAAAATATCCTCCATATGTTTATGTCCAACCGCACGCAGTTCCGTTCGTATGTTAGGAATTAACCCGTCTATAAAACAATCACGCGCAAAGTCGTCGATCTCGCGGTTGTCGGCCTGGTCCGGGAGGCAATTGATGATCGCCCCGTGTAGATCTCTAACTCGGTTTATGTAGGTAAAAATGTTTTCACGTTCACCCATGTAAATGTTGGCTAGCTCGCCCTGGTAGTGTTGGATTTTATGCTGCGCGCCGAATAGCATTTTTAAACGTTCGCATAGTTCCGACACGGTATCGAAGTGGCGGAATTCTACCACGGACAAAGCGTCTCCGCGCAATTTACCGATAATTAGTCTTACCAGGCTGCGTTCCGAGTGCGAGGGTACTAACGATCTCGCGTGAGTGCACGCGCGCGTAAATTGAAGTACTGGTGGTTGCGTACCATTAAACATCGGGATCATATCGGCTGCGGATTTTAATGTTAGCTGATTGTCTTCAGCTTCGCGGGAGTCGTAATACGGTCGATGCGTTGATTGAACCCGAGTCGGTGGTTCGAAAGCCGGGTTTGCCGGTCCCGCGGTTCGTGAGTTTCCCACCGTTAATTTTTCGATTTGTTCGCGGAGTCTCGCGTTTTCGATCGCCATTTCGTCGCGATCTTTATCTATTTCCGCCTGCGCCTGCATTTGTTGCGATTCTATTAACATACGCTTTTTATCTAGGCTGCGCGATTGTTCCATGAGCCGTTGCTCTTTATTTATCAAGGTTTTTTGTACCGCGGCGAGTTCGTCTTGCGATAATTGTTTTCCTTCTAAATTATGCGATTTTGACCGCGTTCCGTCCGCTGGGCTGGCGAGCATGGCGATTGGCTTATCAGATCCCACCGCTGCCACCAAATTGTTACGTCCCGCGCGTGATTTCCCGCAAAATATATATAATTCCGCGAGAGCGCGAGATTTACGTGTAACGATTAAATTGATCTGCCTTTAGTCCACGCGACGCGTACCGTTCGCGTATAACAGGGTATCGCCTACTCGCGAACACAGGGACAAAATACGCGGGCTCTTACTGTGATAGGCAGGTCCTGCTGCCGGGAAGGCTCGTTCGCTCGCTTCTCGTACGCCGCTCGTCTCGGATCTCCTGCCGGGATCCTGCTTGGGCTGTACGTTGATTTCGGGATGTCGATCTCGATCAGCTCCGTCCAAGGATAGAGGTGGCGTTGACGAGGTGCGCGGTATTCGCGGATGATCTGGATTTCTTCGCGGTACGCGAGATCGCCCGTAACTGAATCTATTCGCGGTTTATGGCTGATTATGCTGATTTCTTGACTTCGATGCTTTGCCCGCGTTTCGTAAGGGATCCGAGCGTATAGATGGACGAGTCTCTTCAATTGAGCTCTGCGCCCAGACTGACGCGGCATGTGTGATACTAATGCTAGTTAATAATTAATCATTTATCTGCTCTGTCCGGTGGCGTACAGGACTTGTGGTGAAAGCCCGGTACATACGCTTTCTGGACGGATTTAGTTAGAGCAACTTCGGTGGCGTGCAGGACTTGTGGGGAAAGCCCGGTACACACGCTTTCTGAAGTTGTAATTCGAAATGCGGTGGTAAGTCTAATAATAATAGGAACTAGGATCGCAGAGGTATGTTGAATGAATTACGTTCACTGCTTCTAAATTAAGATGTATATTCTAATTAAATTGGCTTAAGTTACAGAGCCTTAATACTAACGCAAGAAGATTGGACTTGGAAATCAGAATCGAAATTGAATTGGAATAAGAAGAACTTGACGATCGCGGACGACCGGACTTCTGATCAAGAAGTACGACTAATACTGGTCGAATTCCGGAACGAGAGTGATCCTGCCGGAGGCTGCATTGAACTCTTTCGATTCATGGCCGCCGGTCCGCCTGGCGGGGGTAGTCCGGTGGAGGGGCGTCCGCCATGGTGGTGGATGGCGCTGGAGAGGGGATGCCGCGTTCAGCGGGATGACGTAGTCCCAGTCCACGCGCTTTTTACGGTACTTAGAAATATTCGCTTGTTCTTTAGAGAGTATAATAATGTGGTTATGCTAACTTATTCTATGGTTCGTTATAAGGTAGATATCTGCTAACTTATGCTATGGTCGGTTACGATACGTTTAGGCTAATTCGGTTAACCTACGCTTATATACTAGTTTGCGCGGTAACGCACACACACATTCATGCACAACCACGCTCTTATATACTAATACAAACGTCGGAGGACGTCACATCACACGAATTTGAATCGAAATCGTGTGTTTCACGTGATATTGATGTTAAATCGTTCGTTTCGCGTGGATATAAAGGTAAGTCGTGTATTTCGCATGAATTTGAAGCTAAATTGTTCATTTCGCATGAATTTGAAGCTAATTTGTTTGTTTAAAATCGCTATTTCGCACGAATTTGAAGCGAAATCGTGTGTTTCACTTGATATTGACGTTAAATCGTTCGTTTCGCGTGGATATACAGCTAATTCGTGTATTTCGCATGAATTTGAAGCTAAATTGTTCATTTCGCATGAATTTGAAGCTAAATCGTTTGTTTAAAATCGCTATTTCGCACGAATTTGAAGCGAAATCGTGTGTTTCGCGTGATATTGACGTTAAATCGTTCGTTTCGCGTGGATATAAAGCTAATTCGTGTATTTCGCATGAATTTGAAGCTAAATTGTTCATTTCGCATGAATTTGAAGCTAATTTGTTTATTTAAAATCGCTATTTCGCACGAATTTGAAGCGAAATCGTGTGTTTCACTTGATATTGACGTTAAATCGTTCGTTTCGCGTGGATATATAGCTAATTCGTGTATTTCGCATGAATTTGAAGCTAAATTGTTCATTTCGCATGAATTTGAAGCTAAATCGTTTGTTTAAAATCGCTATTTCGCACGAATTTGAAGCGAAATCGTGTGTTTCGCGTGATATTGACATTAAATCGTTCGTTTCGCGTGGATATAAAGCTAATTCGTGTATTTCGCATGAATTTGAAGCTAAATTGTTCATTTCGCATGAATTGGAAGCTAATTCGTTTGTTTAAAATCGCTATTTCGCACGAATTTGAAGCTAAATCGTGTATTTCGCATGATATTGACGGTAAGTCGTTTGTTTCGGGTGGATTTAAAGCTAAATCGAGTAATTCGCATGAATTTGAAGCTAAATTGTTCATTTCGCATGAACTTGAAGCTAAAACGTTTGTTTAAAATCGCTATTTCGCACGAATTTGAAGCGAAATCGTGTGGTTCACGTGATATTGACGTCAAATCGTTCGTTTCGCGTGGATATAAAGCTAAGTCGTGTATTTCGCATGAATTTGAAGCTAAATTGTTAATTTCGCATGAATTTGAAGCTAAATCGTTTGTTTAAAATCGCTATTTCGCACGAATTTGAAGCGAAATCGTGTGTTTCGCGTGATATTGACGTTAAATCGTTCGTTTCGCGTGGATATAAAGCTAATTCGTGTTTTTCGCATAAATTTGAAGCTAAATTGTTCATTTCGCATGAATTTGAAGCTAAATCGTTTGTCTAAAATCACTATTTCACACGAATTTGAAGCGAAATCGTGTGTTTCACGTGATATTGACGTTAAATCGTTCGTTTCGCGTGGATATAAAGCTAATTCGTGTATTTCGCATGAATTTGAAGCTAAATTGTTCATTTCGCATGAATTTGAAGCTAAATCGTTTGTTTAAAATCGCTATTTCGCACGAATTTGAAGCGAAATCGTGTGTTTCGCGTGATATTGACGTTAAATCGTTCGTTTCGCGTGGATATAAAGCTAATTCGTGTTTTTCGCATGAATTTGAAGATAAATTGTTCATTTCGCATGAATTTGAAGCTAAATCGTTTGTTTAAAATCACTATTTCACACGAATTTGAAGCGAAATCGTGTGTTTCACGTGATATTGACGTTAAATCGTTCGTTTCGCGTGGATATAAAGCTAATTCGTGTATTTCGCATGAATTTGAAGCTAAATTGTTCATTTCGCATGAATTTGAAGCTAATTTGTTTATTTAAAATCGCTATTTCGCACGAATTTGAAGCGAAATCGTGTGTTTCACTTGATATTGACGTTAAATCGTTCGTTTCGCGTGGATATATAGCTAATTCGTGTATTTCGCATGAATTTGAAGCTAAATTGTTCATTTCGCATGAATTTGAAGCTAAATCGTTTGTTTAAAATCGCTATTTCGCACGAATTTGAAGCGAAATCGTGTGTTTCGCGTGATATTGACGTTAAATCGTTCGTTTCGCGTGGATATAAAGCTAATTCGTGTATTTCGCATGAATTTGAAGCTAAATTGTTCATTTCGCATGAATTGGAAGCTAATTCGTTTGTTTAAAATCGTTATTTCGCACGAATTTGAAGCTAAATCGTGTATTTCGCATGATATTGACGGTAAGTCGTTTGTTTCGGGTGGATTTAAAGCTAAATCGAGTAATTCGCATGAATTTGAAGCTAAATTGTTCATTTCGCATGAACTTGAAGCTAAAACATTTGTTTAAAATCGCTATTTCGCACGAATTTGAAGCGAAATCGTGTGGTTCACGTGATATTGACGTCAAATCGTTCGTTTCGCGTGGATATAAAGCTAAGTCGTGTATTTCGCATGAATTTGAAGCTAAATTGTTAATTTCGCATGAATTTGAAGCCAAATCGTTTGTTTAAAATCGCTATTTCGCACGAATTTGAAGCGAAATCGTGTGTTTCGCGTGATATTGACGTTAAATCGTTCGTTTCGCGTGGATATAAAGCTAATTCGTGTTTTTCGCATAAATTTGAAGCTAAATTGTTCATTTCGCATGAATTTGAAGCTAAATCGTTTGTCTAAAATCACTATTTCACACGAATTTGAAGCGAAATCGTGTGTTTCACGTGATATTGACGTTAAATCGTTCGTTTCGCGTGGATATAAAGCTAATTCGTGTATTTCGCATGAATTTGAAGCTAAATTGTTCATTTCGCATGAATTTGAAGCTAAATCGTTTGTTTAAAATCGCTATTTCGCACGAATTTGAAGCGAAATCGTGTGTTTCGCGTGATATTGACGTTAAATCGTTCGTTTCGCGTGGATATAAAGCTAATTCGTGTTTTTCGCATGAATTTGAAGATAAATTGTTCATTTCGCATGAATTTGAAGCTAAATCGTTTGTTTAAAATCACTATTTCACACGAATTTGAAGCGAAATCGTGTGTTTCACGTGATATTGACGTTAAATCGTTCGTTTCGCGTGGATATAAAGCTAATTCGTGTATTTCGCATGAATTTGAAGCTAAATTGTTCATTTCGCATGAATTTGAAGCTAATTTGTTTATTTAAAATCGCTATTTCGCACGAATTTGAAGCGAAATCGTGTGTTTCACTTGATATTGACGTTAAATCGTTCGTTTCGCGTGGATATATAGCTAATTCGTGTATTTCGCATGAATTTGAAGCTAAATTGTTCATTTCGCATGAATTTGAAGCTAAATCGTTTGTTTAAAATCGCTATTTCGCACGAATTTGAAGCGAAATCGTGTGTTTCGCGTGATATTGACGTTAAATCGTTCGTTTCGCGTGGATATAAAGCTAATTCGTGTATTTCGCATGAATTTGAAGCTAAATTGTTCATTTCGCATGAATTGGAAGCTAATTCGTTTGTTTAAAATCGTTATTTCGCACGAATTTGAAGCTAAATCGTGTATTTCGCATGATATTGACGGTAAGTCGTTTGTTTCGGGTGGATTTAAAGCTAAATCGAGTAATTCGCATGAATTTGAAGCTAAATTGTTCATTTCGCATGAACTTGAAGCTAAAACGTTTGTTTAAAATCGCTATTTCGCACGAATTTGAAGCGAAATCGTGTGGTTCACGTGATATTGACGTCAAATCGTTCGTTTCGCGTGGATATAAAGCTAAGTCGTGTATTTCGCATGAATTTGAAGCTAAATTGTTAATTTCGCATGAATTTGAAGCTAAATCGTTTGTTTAAAATCGCTATTTCGCACGAATTTGAAGCGAAATCGTGTGTTTCGCGTGATATTGACGTTAAATCGTTCGTTTCGCGTGGATATAAAGCTAATTCGTGTTTTTCGCATAAATTTGAAGCTAAATTGTTCATTTCGCATGAATTTGAAGCTAAATCGTTTGTCTAAAATCACTATTTCGCACGAATTTGAAGCGAAATCGTGTGCTTCGCGTGATATTGACGTTAAATCGTTCGTTTCGCGTGGATATAAAGCTAATTCGTGTTTTTCGCATGAATTTGAAGATAAATTGTTCATTTCGCATGAATTTGAAGCTATATCGTTTGTTTAAAATCACTATTTCACACGAATTTGAAGCGAAATCGTGTGTTTCACGTGATATTGACGTTAAGTCGTTCGTTTCGCGTGGATATAAAGCTAATTCGTGTATTTCGCATGAATTAGAAGCTATATTGTTCATTTCGCATGAATTTGAAGCTAAATCGTTTGTTGGAAATCGCTTTTTCGCACGAATTTGAGTTGAAATCGTGTATTTCGCATGATATTGACGGTAAGTCGTTTGTTTCGGGTGGATTTAAAACTAATTCGTGTATTTCGCATGAATTTGAAGCTAAATTGTTCATTTCGCATGAATTTGAAGCTAAATCGTTTGTTTAAAATCGCTATTTCGCACGAATTTGAAGCGAAATCGTGTGTTTCGCGTGATATTGACGTTAAATCGTTCGTTTCGCGTGGATATAAAGCTAATTCGTGTTTTTCGCATGAATTTGAAGCTAAATTGTTCATTTCGCATGAATTTGAAGCTAATTTGTTTGTTTAAAATCGCTATTTCGCACGAATTTGAAGCGAAATCGTGTGTTTCACTTGATATTGACGTTAAATCGTTCGTTTCGCGTGGATATACAGCTAATTCGTGTATTTCGCATGAATTTGAAGCTAAATTGTTCATTTCGCATGAATTTGAAGCTAAATCGTTTGTTTAAAATCGCTATTTCACACGAATTTGAAGCGAAATCGTGTGTTTCGCGTGATATTGACGTTAAATCGTTCGTTTCGCGTGGATATAAAGCTAATTCGTGTTTTTCGCATGAATTTGAAGCTAAATCGTTTGTCTAAAATCACTATTTCACACGAATTTGAATCGAAATCGTGTGTTTCACGTGATATTGACGTTAAATCGTTCGTTTCGCGTGGATATAAAGGTAAGTCGTGTATTTCGCATGAATTTGAAGCTAAATTGTTCATTTCGCATGAATTTGAAGCTAATTTGTTTGTTTAAAATCGCTATTTCGCACGAATTTGAAGCGAAATCGTGTGTTTCACTTGATATTGACGTTAAATCGTTCGTTTCGCGTGGATATACAGCTAATTCGTGTATTTCGCATGAATTTGAAGCTAAATTGTTCATTTCGCATGAATTTGAAGCTAAATCGTTTGTTTAAAATCGCTATTTCGCACGAATTTGAAGCGAAATCGTGTGTTTCGCGTGATATTGACGTTAAATCGTTCGTTTCGCGTGGATATAGAGCTAATTCGTGTCTTTCGCATGAATTTGAAGCTAAATTGTTCATTTCTCATGATTTTTAAGCTAAATCGTTAGTTTAAAATCGCTATTTCGCTCGAATTTGAAGCGAAATCGTGTGTTTCGCGTGATATTGACGTTAAATCGTTCGTTTCGCGTGGATAGAAAGCTAGTTCGTGTTTTTCGCATGAATTTGAAGCTAAATTGTTCATTTCGCATGAATTTGAAGCTAAATCGTTTGTTTAAAATCACTATTTCACACGAATTTGAAGCGAAATCGTGTGTTTCACGTGATATTGACGTTAAATCGTTCGTTTCGCGTGGATATAAAGCTAATTCGTGTATTTCGCATGAATTTGAAGCTAATGTTACGTCTCCCGACGTATTGATGTAACCATATAAATGCGGATTCGGCAAGCCAACGCCTTGCCGGGTCGAGCGCCGGGCGCTCGAAAAATTTTGGAAATAGGTGTCAAATTACATCGTAATTTGACACCCTTTTCAGGCCCGGGCCTTCAAATCGACCTAGCCATAAGAACGTAGATTATATATATTAACCCGAACTAGTTATAGGAAGATATACTACATTCGAGCCCCTATCCTACGCTCTCCCGATACCCATCCTACCGTTCAACACATTACCGACACCTCCGCCAACGTTACCATACGAGTAATACCATAAGAAGCGTTCAAGCGTTTACCGACTCTTCCACTGTTGTTACCATATGCGTAATACCGTAAGACGTGTGCAAGCGTTAGCTATAGAACACCAAAGACGCGCTCCACTAGCCGACTCACCAGCATTCCCCGGCATCCCCACTCCGGAGGATTCCCCACCACATGGTACGCCCCACTCGTACCTCCCCGGAGCAGCAGCGCCCCCACAACCGAAGGAGGTCAGAGCACCAGCGAAGATCGTCAGTTCTACTCCCAGCTCCACCGAGGAACGACTTCCTCTGGAGACCTCCCCGCACTTTACTATTTCAACTCTACTCCCAGTCGTAGTTAATATTAGGAGTCTAAGTGTATCTTAATCTTGAATATATTCTTTAATACTTAGTTATTGTCGTACCCTTCAATCTTCAATCCTAACTTCTTCACGGCAAAGGAAACGAGTGTCGCCTATGGTCGAACGGTTGTCTAAACCCTTCTGACTGCCAAGTTAATATACGCACGGAGCTCACCCTGAATGCTCGGTATAGAGACTTGAGGCTTTCGGTTGGAACCTGACAACAGTCCTTCTAAGCGACATAAGCTCCCCATGCCAAAACGCGCCGGTCGTAAATATCAGCTTCGGAAGCTTTGCCGAAAAACCAGCGCGATCGCTGACAGCTCACGGAGATTCGACCGCCAACGAAACTACGAGGCCCGTATCATCGCCCAGCTTCAGCGAGCCGTGAGACAGCCATACGTCGAGCTGGTCCAGTGGAGCGAGCCCCGTCCGATCGACATAGACGATACCACGTCCTACCCTCCAGTCTACGCGAAGGGAGACCCACGTCGAAGGCGCTACACGACGTTCATCTTGAAGCAAGCCGCACTCCGAGCCCTCGAGGTCGCCCGGTCTATCGACCCGATGTACTAGACCGTCCGGTGAGTGCCTTTTGTAAACCGCCTATTCGCGAACGCATGAGATCCCGGTAATACACCGAACGTACGAGTCGCGTGTGTACCCAAAGGTTTGCAACGTACGTCTTGATCCGCGGTATTCGTGCGAATATATATATTTTTCGGGAAACGACGCCGCGGGACGTAACACTAAATTGTTCATTTCGCATGAATTTGAAGCTAATTTGTTTGTTTAAAATCGCTATTTCGCACGAATTTGAAGCGAAATCGTGTGTTTCACTTGATATTGACGTTAAATCGTTCGTTTCGCGTGGATATATAGCTGATTCGTGTATTTCGCATGAATTTGAAGCTAAATTGTTCATTTCGCATGAATTTGAAGCTAAATCGTTTGTTTAAAATCGCTATTTCGCACGAATTTGAAGCGAAATCGTGTGTTTCGCGTGATATTGACGTTAAATCGTTCGTTTCGCGTGGATATAAAGCTAATTCGTGTTTTTCGCATGAATTTGAAGATAAATTGTTCATTTCGCATTAATTTGAAGCTAAATCGTTTGTTTAAAATCGCTATTTCGCACGAATTTGAAGCGAAATCGTGTGTTTCGCGTGATATTGACGTTAAATCGTTCGTTTCGCGTGGATATAAAGCTAATTCGTGTTTTTCGCATGAATTTGAAGATAAATTGTTCATTTCGCATTAATTTGAAGCTAAATCGTTTGTTTAAAATCGCTATTTCGCACGAATTTGAAGCGAAATCGTGTGTTTCACGTGATATTGACGTTAAGTCGTTCGTTTCGCGTGGATATAAAGCTAATTCGTGTATTTCGCATGAATATGAAGCTAAATTGTTCATTTCGCATGAATTGGAAGCTAATTCGTTTGTTTAAAATCGCTATTTCGCACGAATTTGAAGCTAAATCGTGTGTTTCGCATGATATTGACGGTAAGTCGTTTGTTTCGGGTGGATTTAAAGCTAAATCGAGTAATTCGCATGAATTTGAAGCTAAATTGTTTCTTTTCGCATGAACTTGAAGCTAAAACGTTGGTTTAAAATCGCTATTTCGCACGAATTTGAAGCGAAATCGTGTTTCACGTGATATTGACGTTAAATCGTTCGTTTCGCGTGGATATAAAGCTAAGTCGTGTATTTCGCATGAATTTGAAGCTAAATTGTTAATTTCGCATGAATTTGAAGCTAAATCGTTTGTTTAAAATCGCTATTTCGCACGAATTTGAAGCGAAATCGTGTGTTTCGCGTGATATTGACGTTAAATCGTTCGTTTCGCGTGGATATAAAGCTAATTCGTGTTTTCGCATAAATTTGAAGCTAAATTGTTCATTTCGCATGAATTTTGAAGATAAATCGTTTGTTTAAAATCGCTATTTTCGCACGAATTTGAAGCGAAATCGTGTGTTTCGCGTGATATTGACGTTAAATCGTTCGGTTTCGCGTGGATATAAAGCTAATTCGTGTTTTTCGCATGAATTTGAAGATAAATTGTTCATTTCGCATGAATTGAAGCTAAATCGTTTGTTTAAAATCACTATTTCACACGAATTTGAAGCGAAATCGTGTGTTTCACGTGATATTGACGTTAAGTCGTTCGTTTCGCGTGGATATAAAGCTAAGTCGTGTATTTCGCATGAATTTGAAGCTAAATTGTTCATTTCGCATGAATTTGAAGCTAACCGTTTGTTTAAAATCGCTATTTCGCACGAATTTGAAGCGAAATCGTGTGTTTCACGTGATATTGACGTTAAATCGTTCGTTTCGCGTGGATATAAAGCTAATTCGTGTATTTCGCATGAATTTGAAGCTAATTGTTCATTTCGCATGAATTTGAAGCTAAAATCGTTTGTTTAAAATCGCTATTTCGCACGAATTTGAAGCGAAATCGTGTGTTTCGGCGTGATATTGACGTTAAATCGTTCGTTTCGCGTGGATATAAAGCTAATTCGTGTTTTTCGCATGAATTTGAAGATAAATTGTTCATTTCGCATTAATTTGAAGCTAAATCGTTTGTTGAAAATCGCTATTTCGCACGAATTTGAAGCGAAATCGTGTGTTTCACGTGATATTGACGTTAAGTCGTTCGTTTCGCGTGGATATAAAGCTAATTCGTGTATTTCGCATGAATTTGAAGCTAAATTGTTCATTTCGCATGAATTTGAAGCTAAATCGTTTGTTTAAAATCGCTATTTCGCACGAATTGAAGCGAAATCGTGTGTTTCGCGTGATATTGACGTTAAATCGTTCGTTTCGCGTGGATATAAAGCTAATTCGTGTTTTTCGCATGGAATTTGAAGATAAATTGTTCATTTCGCATGAATTTGAAGCTATATCGTTTGTTTAAAATCACTATTTCACACGAATTTGAAGCGAAATCGTGTGTTTCACGTGATATTGACGTTAAGTCGTTCGTTTCGCGTGGATATAAAGCTAAGTCGTGTATTTCGCATGAATTGAAGCTAAATTGTTCATTTCGCATGAATTTGAAGCTAAACCGTTTGTTTAAAATCGCTATTTCGCACGAATTTGAAGCGAAATCGTTGTGTTTCGCGTGATATTGACGTTAAATCGTACGTTCGCGTGGATATAAAGCTAATTCGTGTTTTTCGCATGAATTTGAAGATAAATTGTTCATTTCGCATGAACTTGAAGCTAAAACGTTTGTTTAAAATCGCTATTTCGCACGAATTTGAAGCGAAATCGTGTGTTTCACGTGATATTGACGTTAAATAGTTCGTTTCGCGTGGATATAAAGCTAAGTCGTGTATTTCGCATGAATTTGAAGCTAAATTGTTCATTTCGCATGAATTTGAAGCTAAATCGTTAGTTTAAATCGCTATTTCGCACGAATTTGAAGCGAAATCGTGTGTTTCGCGTGATATTGACGTTAAATAGTTCGTTTCGCGTGGATAGAAAGCTAGTTCGTGTTTTTCGCATGAATTTGAAGCTAAATTGTTCATTTCGCAAGAATTTGAAGCTAAATCGTTTGTTTAAAATCGCTATTTCGCACGAATTTGAAGCGAAATCGTGTGTTTCACGTGATATTGACGTTAAATCGTCGTTTCGCGTGGATATAAAGCTAATTCGTGTATTTCGCATGAATTTGAAGCTAAATTGTTCATTTCGCATGAATTTGAAGCTAAATCGTTTGTTTAAAATCGCTTTTTCGCACGAATTTGAGTTGGAAATCGTGTATTTCGTATGATATTGACGTTAAATCGTTCGTTTCGCGTGGATATAAAGCTAATTCGTGTATTTCGCATGAATTTGAAGCTAAATTGTTCATTTCGCATGAATTTGAAGCTAAATCGTTTGTTTAAAATCGCTTTTTCGCACGAATTTGAGTTGAAATCGTGTATTTCGTATGATATTGACGGTAAGTCGTTTGTTTCGGGTGGATTTAAAGCTATTCCTGTATTTCGCATGAATTTGAAGCTAAATTGTCATTTCGCATGAATTTGAAGCTAAATCGTTTGTTTAAAATCGCTATTTCGCACGAATTTGTAAGCGAAATCGTGTGTTTCGCGTGATATTGACGTTAAATCGTTCGTTTCGCGTGGATATAAAGCTACTTCGTGTTTGTCGCATGAATTTGAAGCTAAATTGTTCATTTCGCATGAATTTGAAGCTAAATCGTTTGTTTTAAAATCGCTATTTCGCACGAATTTGAAGCGAAATCGTGTGTTTCACGTGATATTAACGTTAAATCGTTCGTTTTCGCGTGGATATAAAGCTAATTCGTGTATTTCGCATGAATTTGAAGCTAAATTGTTCATTTCGCATGAATTTGAAGCTAAATTGTTCATTTCGCATGAATTTGAAGCTAAATTGTTAATTTTCGCATGAATTTGAAGCTGAAAAGTTTGTTTAAAATTGCTATTGCGCACGAATTTGAATCGAAATCGTGTGTTCGCGTGATATTGACGTTTAAATCGTTCGTTTTCGCGTGGATATAAAGCAATTCGTGTATTTCGCATGAATTTGAAGCTAAATGTTCATTTCGCATGAATTTGAAGCTAAATCGTTTGTTTAAAATCGCTATTTCGCAGGAATTTGAAGCGAAATAGGTGTGTTTTCGCGTGATATTGACATTAAATCGTTCGTTTCGCGTGGATATAAAGCTAATTCGTGTATTTCGCATGAATTTGAAGCTAAATTGTTCATTTCGCATGATTGGAAGCTAATTCGTTTTGTTTAAAATCGCTATTTCGCACGAATTTTAAGCTAAATCGTGTGTTTCGCATGATATTGACGGTAAGTCGTTTGTTTCGGGTGGATTTAAAGCTACATCGAGTAATTCGCATGAATTTGAAGCTAAATTGTTTCTTTTCGCATGAACTTGAAGCTAAAACGTTTGTTTAAAATCGCTATTTCGCACGAATTTGAAGCGAAATCGTGTGTTTCACGTGATATTGACGTTAAATCGTTCGTTTCGCGTGGATATAAAGCTAAGTCGTTTATTTCGCATGAATTGAAGCTAATTGTTCATTTCGCATGAATTTGAAGCTAAATCGTTTGTCCTAAAATCACTATTTCACACGAATTTGAAGCGAAATCGTGTGTTTCACGTGCTATTGACGTTAAATCGTTCGTTTCGCGTGGATATAAAGCTAATTCGTGTATTTCGCATGAATTTGAAGCTAAATTGTTCATTTCGCATTAATTTGAAGCTAAATCGTTTGTTTAAAATCGCTATTCGCACGAATTTGAAGCGAAATCGTGTGTTTCGCGTGATATTGACGTTAAATCGTTCGTTTCGCGTGGATATAAGCTAATTCGTGTTTTTCGCATGAATTTGAAAGATAAATTGTTCATTTCGCATGAATTTGAAGCTAAATCGTTTGTTTAAAATCACTATTTCACACGAATTTGAAGCGAAATCGTGTGTTTCGCGTGATATTGACGTTAAATCGTTCGTTTCGCGTGGATATAGAGCTAATTCGTGTCTTTCGCATGAATTTGAAGCTAAATTGTTCAGTTCTCATGAATTTGAAGCTAAATCGTTAGTTTAAAATCGCTTATTTCGCACGAAATTGAAGCGAAATCGTGTGTTTCGCGTGATATTGACGTTAAATAGTTCGTTTCGCGTGGATAGAAAGCTAGTTCGGTTTTTCGCATGAATTTGAAGCTAAATTGTTCATTCCGCATGAATTTGAAGCTAAATCGTTTGTTTAAAATCGCTATTCGCACGAATTTGAAGCGAAATCGTGTGTTTCACGTGATATGACGTTAAATCGTTCGTTTTCGCGTGGATATAAAGCTAATTCGTGTATTTCGCATGAATTTGAAGCTAAATTGTTCATTTCGCATGAATTTGAAGCTAAATCGTTTGTTTAAAATCGCTATTTCGCACGAATTTGAAGCGAAATAGGTGTGTTTCGCGTGATATTGACATTAAATCGTTCGTTTCGCGTGGATATAAAGCTAATTCGTGTATTTCGCATGGAATTTGAAGCTAAATTGTTCATTTCGCATGAATTGGAAGCTAATTCGTTTGTTTAAAATCGCTATTTCGCACGAATTTGAAGCTAAATCGTGTGTTTCGCATGATATTGACGGTAAGTCGTTTGTTTCGGGTGGATTTAAAGCTACATCGAGTAATTCGCATGAATTTGAAGCTAAATTGTTTCTTTTCGCATGAACGTGAAGCTAAAACGTTTGTTTAAAATCGCTATTTCGCACGAATTTGAAGCGAAATCGTGTGTTTCACGTGATATTGACGTTAAATCGTTCGTTTCGCGTGGATATAAAGCTAAGTCGTGTATTTCGCATGAATTTGAAGATAAATTGTTCATTTCGCATGAATTTGAAGCTATATCGTTTGTTTAAAATCACTATTTCACACGAATTTGAAGCGAAATCGTGTGTTTCACGGTGATATTGACGTTAAGTCGTTCGTTTCGCGTGGATATAAAGCTAAGTCGTGTATTTCGCATGAATTTGAAGCTAAATTGTTCATTTCGCATGAATTTGAAGCTAAACCGTTTGTTTAAAATCGCTATTTCGCACGGAATTTGAAGCGAAATCGTGTGTTTCGCGTGATATTGACGTTAAATCGTACGTTTCGCGTGGATATAAAGCTAATTCGTGTTTTTCGCATGAATTTGAAGATAAATTGTTCATTTCGCATGAACTTGAAGCCTAAAACGTTTGTTTAAAATCGCTATTTCGCACGAATTTGAAGCGAAATCGTGTGTTTCACGTGATATTGACGTTAAATAGTTCGTTCGCGTGGATATAAAGCTAAGTCGTGTATTCGCATGAATTTGAAGCTAAATTGTTCATTTCGCATGAATTTGAAGCTAAATCGTTAGTTTAAAATCGCTATTCGCACGAATTTGAAGGCGAAATCGTGTGTTTCGCGTGATATTGACGTTAAATAGTTCGTTTCGCGTGGATAGAAAGCTAGTTCGTGTTTTTCGCATGAATTTGAAGCTAAATTGTTCATTTCGCAAGAATTTGAAGCTAAATCGTTTGTTTAAAATCGCTATTTCGCACGAATTTGAAGCGAAATCGTGTGTTTCACGTGATATTGACGTTAAATCGTTCGTTATCGCGTGGATATAAAGCTAATTCGTGTATTTCGCATGAATTTGAAGCTAAATTGTTCATTTCGCATGAATTTGAAGCTAAATCGTTTGTTTAAAATCGCTTTTTCGCACGAATTTGAGTTGAAATCGTGTATTTCGTATGATATTGACGTTAAATCGTTCGTTCGCGTGGATATAAGCTAATTCGTGTATTTCGCATGAATTTGAAGCTAAATTGTTCATTTCGCATGAATTTGAAGCTAAATCGTTTGTTTAAATCGCTTTTTCGCACGAATTTGAGTTGAAATCGTGTATTTCGTATGATATTGACGGTAAGTCGTTTGTTTCGGGTGGATTTAAAGCTAATTCCTGTATTTCGCATGAATTTGAAGCTAAATTGTTCATTTCGCATGAATTTGAAGCTAAATCGTTTGTTTAAAATCGCTATTTCGCACGAATTTGAAGCGAAATCGTGTGTTTCGCGTGATATTGGACGTTAAATCGTTCGTTTCGCGTGGATATAAAGCTACTTCGTGTTTTTCGCATGATTTGAAGCTAAATTGTTCATTTCGCATGAATTTGAAGCTAAATCGTTTGTTTAAAATCGCTATTTCGCACGAATTTGAAGCGAATCGTGTGTTCACGTGATATTAACGTTAAATCGTTCGTTTTCGCGTGGATATAATGCTAATTCGTGTATTTCGCATGAATTTGAAGCTAAATTGTTCATTTCGCATGAATTTGAAGCTAAATCGTTTGTTTAAAATCGCTATTTCGCAGGAATTTGAAGCGAAATAGTGTGTTCGCTTGATATTGACATTAAATCGTTCGTTCGCGTGGATATAAAGCTAATTCGTGTATTTCGCATGAATTTGAAGCTAAATTGTTCATTTCGCATGAAATTGTGAATTTGAAGCTAAATCGTTTGTTTAAAATCGCTTTTTCGCACGAATTTGAGTTGAAATCGTGTATTTCGTATGATATTGACGTTAAATCGTTCGTTTCGCGTGGATATAGAGCTAATTCGTGTCTTTCGCATGAATTTGAAGCTAAATTGTTCATTTCTCATGAATTTGAAGCTAAATCGTTTGTTTAAAATCGCTATTTCGCACGAATTTGAAGCGAAATCGTGTGTTTCGCGTGATATTGACGTTAAATCGTTCGTTTCGCGTGGATATAAAGCTAATTCGTGTTTTTCGCATGAATTTGAAGCTAAATTGTTCATTTCGCATGAATTTGAAGCTAAATCGTTTGTCTAAAATCAGTATTTCACACGAATTTGAAGCGAAATCGTGTGTTTCACGTGATATTAACGTTAAATCGTTCGTTTCGCGTGGATATAAAGCTAATTCGTGTATTTCGCATGAATTTGAAGCTAAATTGTTCATTTCGCATGAATTTGAAGCTAAATCGTTTGTTTAAAATCGCTATTTCGCACGAATTTGAAGCGAAATAGTGTGTTTCGCGTGATATTGACATTAAATCGTTCGTTTCGCGTGGATATAAAGCTAATTCGTGTATTTCGCATGAATTTGAAGCTAAATTGTTCATTTCGCATGAATTTGAAGCTAAATCGTTTGTTTAAAATCGCTATTTCGCACGAATTTGAAGCGAAATCGTGTGTTTCGCGTGATATTGACGTTAAATCGTTCGTTTCGCGTGGATATAAAGCTAATTCGTGTATATCGCATGAATTTGAAGCTAAATTGTTCATTTCGCATGAATTGGAAGCTAATTCGTTTGTTTAAAATCGCTATTTCGCACGAATTTGAAGCTAAATCGTGTGTTTCGCATGATATTGACGGTAAGTCGTCTGTTTCGGGTGGATTTAAAGCTACATCGAGTAATTCGCATGAATTTGAAGCTAAATTGTTTCTTTTCGCATGAACTTGAAGCTTAAACGTTTGTTTAAAATCGCTATTTCGCACGAATTTGAAGCGAAATCGTGTGTTTCACGTGATATTGACGTTAAATCGTTTGTCTCGCGAGAATTTGAAGCTAACTCGTGCTATTCGCATAAATTTGGTAGCTAAATTGTTCATTTCGCATGAATTTGAAGCTAAATAGTTCATTTCGCATGAATTTGAAGCTAAATCGTTTGTTGGAAATCGCTTTTTCGCACGAATTTGAGTTGAAATCGTGTATTTCGCATGATATTGACGGTATGTCGTTTGTTTCGGGTGGATTTAAAGCTAAATCGAGTAATTCGCATGAATTTGAAGCTAAATTGTTCATTTCGCATGAATTTGAAGCTAAATCGTTTGTTTAAAATCGCTATTTCGCACGAATTTTAAGCGAAATCGTGTGTTTCACGTGATATTGACGTTAAGTCGTTCGTTTCGTGTGGATATAAAGCTAATTCGTGTATTTCGCATGAATTTGAAGCTAAATTGTTCATTTCGCATGAATTTGAAGCTAAATCGTTTGTTTAAAATCGCTATTTCTCACGAATTTGAAGCGAAATCGTGTGTTTCGCGTGATACTGACGTTGAATCGTTCGTTTCGCGTGGATATAAAGCTAATTCGTGTTTTTCGCATGAATTTGAAGATAAATTGTTCATTTCGCATGAATTTGAAGCTAAATCTTTTGTTTAAAATCACTATATCACACGAATTTGAAGCGGAATCGTGTGTTTCACGTGATATTGACGTTAAGTCATTCGTTTCGCGTGGATATAAAGCTAATTCGTGTATTTCGCATGAATTTGAAGCTAAATTGTTCATTTCGCATGAATTTGAAGCTAAATCGTTTGTTGGAAATCGCTTTTTCGCACGAATTTGAGTTGAAATCGTGTATTTCGCATGATATTGACGGTAAGTCGTTTGTTTCGGGTGGATTTAAAACTAATTCGTGTATTTCGCATGAATTTGAAGCTAAATTGTTCATTTCGCATGAATTTGAAGCTAAATCGTTTGTTTAAAATCGCTATTTCGCACGAATTTGAAGCGAAATCGTGTGTTTCGCGTGATATTGACGTTAAATCGTTCGTTTCGCGTGGATATAAAGCTAATTCGTGTTTTTCGCATGAATTTGAAGATAAATTGTTCATTTCGCATGAATTTGAAGCTAAATCGTTTGTTTAAAATCACTATTTCACACGAATTTGAAGCGAAATCGTGTGTTTCACGTGATATTGACGTTAAATCGTTCGTTTCGCGTGGATGTAAAGCTAATTCGTGTATTTCGCATGAATATGAAGCTAAATTGTTCATTTCGCATGAATTGGAAGCTAATTCGTTTGTTTAAAATCGCTATTTCGCACGAATTTGAAGCGAAATCGTTTGTTTCGCATGATATTGACGGTAAGTCGTTTGTTTCGGGTGGATTTAAAGCTACATCGAGTAATTCGCATGAATTTGAAGATAAATTGTTTCTTTTCGCATGAACTTGAAGCTAAAACGTTTGTTTAAAATCGCTATTTCGCACGAATTTGAAGCGAAATCGTGTGTTTCGCGTGATATTGACGTTAAATCGTTCGTTTCGCGTGGATATAAAGCTAATTCGTGTATTTCGCATGAATTTGAAGCTAAATTGTTCATTTCGCATGAATTTGAAGCTAAATCGTTTGTTGGAAATCGCTATTTCGCACGAATTTGAGTCGAAATCGTGTATTTCGCATGATATTGACGGTAAGTCGTTTGTTTCGGGTGGATTTAAAGCTAATTCGTGTATTTCACATGAATTTGAAGCTAAATTGTTCATTTCGCATGAATTTGAAGCTAAATCGTTTGTTTAAAATCGCTATTTCGCACGAATTTGAAGCGAAATCGTGTGTTTCGCGTGATATTGACGTTAAATCGTTCGTTTCGCGTGGATATAAAGCTAATTCGTGTTTTTCGCATAAATTTGAAGCTAAATTGTTCATTTCGCATGAATTTGAAGCTAAATCGTTTGTCTAAAATCACTATTTCACACGAATTTGAAGCGAAATCGTGTGTTTCACGTGATATTGACGTTAAATCGTTCGTTTCGCGTGGATATAAAGCTAATTCGTGTATTTCGCATGAATTTGAAGCTAAATTGTTCATTTCGCATGAATTTGAAGCTAAATCGTTTGTTTAAAATCGCTATTTCGCACGAATTTGAAGCGAAATCGCGTGTTTCGCGTGATATTGACGTTAAATCGTTCGTTTCGCGTGGATATAAAGCTAACTCGTGTATTTCGCATGAATTTGAAGCTAAATTGTTCATTTCGCATGAATTTGAAGCTAAATCGTTTGTTTAAAATCGCTATTTCGCACGAATTTGATGCGAAATCGTGTGTTTCACGTGATATTGACGTTAAATCGTTCGTTTCGCGTGGATATAAAGCTAATTCGTGTATTTCGCATGAATTTGACGCTAAATTGTTCATTTCGCATGAATTTGATTCTAAATCGTTTGTTTAAAATCGCTATTTCGCACGAATTTGAAGCGAAATCGTGTGTTTCGCGTGATATTGACGTTAAATCGTTCGTTTCGCGTGGATATAAAGCTAATTCGTGTTTTTCGCATGAATTTGAAGATAAATTGTTCATTTCGCATGAATTTGAAGCTAAATCGTTTGTTTAAAATCACTATTTCACACGAATTTGAAGCGAAATCGTGTGTTTCACGTGATATTGACGTTAAATCGTTCGGTTCGCGTGGATATAAAGCTAATTCGTGTATTTCGCATGAATTTGAAGCTAAATTGTTCATTTCGCATGAATTTGAAGCTAAATCGTTTGTTGGAAATCGCTATTTCGCACGAATTTGAGTCGAAATCGTGTATTTCGCATGATATTGACGGTAAGTCGTTTGTTTCGGGTGGATTTAAAGCTAATTCGTGTATTTCGCATGAATTTGAAGCTAAATTGTTCATTTCGCATGAATTTGAAGCTAAATCGTTTGTTTAAAATCGCTATTTCGTACGAATTTGAAGCGAAATCGTGTGTTTCGCGTGATATTGACGTTAAATCGTTCGTTTCGCGTGGATATAAAGCTAACTCGTGTTTTTCGCATAAATTTGAAGCTAAATTGTTCATTTCGCATGAATTTGAAGCTAAATCGTTTGTCTAAAATCACTATTTCACACGAATTTGAAGCGAAATCGTGTGTTTCACGTGATATTGACGTTAAATCGTTCGTTTCGCGTGGATATAAAGCTAATTCGTGTATTTCGCATGAATTTGAAGCTAAATTGTTCATTTCGCATGAATTTGAAGCTAAATCATTTGTTTAAAATCGCTATTTCGCACGAATTTGAAGCGAAATCGTGTTTTTCGCGTGAATTTGAAGCTAAATAGTTCATTTCGCATGAATTTGAAGCTAAATCGTTTGTTGGAAATCGCTTTTTCGCACGAATTTGAGTTGAAATCGTGTATTTCGCATGATATTGACGGTATGTCGTTTGTTTCGGGTGGATTTAAAGCTAAATCGAGTAATTCGCATGAATTTGAAGCTAAATTGTTCATTTCGCATGAATTTGAAGCTAAATCGTTTGTTTAAAATCGCTATTTCGCACGAATTTGAAGCGAAATCGTGTGTTTCACGTGATATTGACGTTAAGTCGTTCGTTTCGTGTGGATATAAAGCTAATTCGTGTATTTCGCATGAATTTGAAGCTAAATTGTTCATTTCGCATGAATTTGAAGCTAAATCGTTTGTTTAAAATCGCTATTTCTCACGAATTTGAAGCGAAATCGTGTGTTTCGCGTGATATTGACGTTGAATCGTTCGTTTCGCGTGGATATAAAGCTAATTCGTGTTTTTCGCATGAATTTGAAGATAAATTGTTCATTTCGCATGAATTTGAAGCTAAATCGTTTGTTTAAAATCACTATTTCACACGAATTTGAAGCGAAATCGTGTGTTTCACGTGATATTGACGTTAAGTCATTCGTTTCGCGTGGATATAAAGCTAATTCGTGTATTTCGCATGAATTTGAAGCTAAATTGTTCATTTCGCATGAATTTGAAGCTAAATCGTTTGTTGGAAATCGCTTTTTCGCACGAATTTGAGTTGAAATCGTGTATTTCGCATGATATTGACGGTAAGTCGTTTGTTTCGGGTGGATTTAAAACTAATTCGTGTATTTCGCATGAATTTGAAGCTAAATTGTTCATTTCGCATGAATTTGAAGCTAAATCGTTTGTTTAAAATCGCTATTTCGCACGAATTTGAAGCGAAATCGTGTGTTTCGCGTGATATTGACGTTAAATCGTTCGTTTCGCGTGGATATAAAGCTAATTCGTGTTTTTCGCATGAATTTGAAGATAAATTGTTCATTTCGCATGAATTTGAAGCTAAATCGTTTGTTTAAAATCACTATTTCACACGAATTTGAAGCGAAATCGTGTGTTTCACGTGATATTGACGTTAAATCGTTCGTTTCGCGTGGATATAAAGCTAATTCGTGTATTTCGCATGAATATGAAGCTAAATTGTTCATTTCGCATGAATTGGAAGCTAATTCGTTTGTTTAAAATCGCTATTTCGCACGAATTTGAAGCGAAATCGTTTGTTTCGCATGATATTGACGGTAAGTCGTTTGTTTCGGGTGGATTTAAAGCTACTGTCACGTCCCACGCGAGAAAAGAACACGAAGTGTCGACCCGCGAAAAGGACTAGACTCTTTTGTCAAGTTTTGATCCACGCGTTGCCTGCGTCCGCGTCTGATCGGGAACTCGCGTACAATTTGAATAGGCGTGCAAAATGTGAAAGGACTCACCGTTCGGAGAGAATTGGCTTGGTTGGTACAATGTTCGATACAGTGGCTGCTGCTGCGACTGCACGGCGATGATCGGCAGGAACTGGGCTGCTCTGTTGCTTGGATCGTCAGGAAGCGGCTGCTCGTTGCTTTTATTCACTGACTTTAGGTGTAATAATGATTTGACTCGAGAATACTGGTAATTAAAGTATATATATATTCTATAACTCCTTGAATACAATAACTAATTAAACTAACGCGGTTTTAATATTACTTATATAGATCTAGAATATGACTCGCTTGACTTAATGGAATTGGAATTGAAACGGAACTCGGCGAAATAGTAACAATGAACTGGTAAAGAGAGAGACGAGCCGAGTTAGTAAAGTACGTCTGGTCAAGTCAAGTGCTGGAACGCGAGTGAGTAGTCGAGGAGCGCTCTGAGGCTCCTTCGGCGACTGTGGATGCTGCGGGAAGTGGGGGTGCGCTGGAGTGGGGCGCAGTGTGCTCCGCAGCGCACGCGGTGGTTTGGTGAACATGTTAGTGGTGTGATGAAGTGTGTGGATAACGTTGGTAACGTTGCGGCTGTCGGTAACGTATCGGCGACAGAGCGGCTGTCGGTAACATATCGGTGACAAAATGGTTGTCGGTAACATATCGGTGACAGGGCGACTGTCGGTAACATATCGGCGACAGAGTGGCTGTCGGTAACATATCGGCGACGGGGCGGCTGTCGGTAACATATATAGTGTGTTTAAGTGTGTATAGATTAATTAAGTGTATGAATGTGTTATAGATATAGGGTTTCCTTATTCTACGTGATTATGTAGTAACTTAGCCTACGCAATACGTCGGGAGTCGACCGACGTAACACCTCCCTTCCGCGGGAAAAATAATTTTCCTGTAGGGAAAATTATTTTTACTGAAATGTGGGTACAATTATAAGAATCTCGAGGTATGTCCGCGATTGGGGACCGACGGTGTTATTCGCGTATTTAAAACGGTGTCGTAATCGTCGTCTGAATGTTCGTAATTTCTGCCAATATCGGCCGGGGCTGGCTCTCGGGTGGAGGTAATTTGGGAGGGCTTGGGCTTTTCTTGTTGCTTCAGTGGTGTTCCCTGCTCGATGCACTCCTGGCTGTCCCTGCCGGTGTTGACGTCCTTCTGGAGGTGGAGGCAGAGGCGTGTGGCTGAATTCCAAGCCGCGGCTACCAGTCGGAAACTCCAACCGAACGCGGCGTACAGCTCGACGCCGTTCAGTACCATATTGATTGTGAGTTTGATTGTACGAAACAGGATGTATACTCCGAGGATGCCCGCGGATATTGAACCAAATTGCAAGAAACCGCTCCACAAGCGTTTACTGGTTGAAAGTGCGATTTTCTCGAGCGTTTGCTCGTCTAAGAGATTACTGATTTGGACTGTGTCGCGAATAAATGAGCGGCCTGAGGCTCCTTGAGCCAAGGAATCGATGATTGAGGATCTTTCTATTGGGAACATGATATGTTCTTTTAACTGATTTAGATCCTCCTGGGAATATATTCCCTCGTTCGCGAGGTTTGAAGGGCTCACATACTTCCATGTGACTTGCGTAATGGGTTTCAGTGGTGGAATGTTGCGGATTTCTGTGGGTCGTGGGTTTATTTGGTACCAGGACCCTTGCAGCTTGAAGAGTGCAGGGATGAGTTCGCTACAGTCTCTTTGGGTACTAGTTTTGATTAAAACGTGCGTGCGTGGAGATAGGAAGTAGGATTGGTTATTGTATGTTACGGGGAGATCGTTAAAGCAATCCTCCGTCTTGCGGAGGCTGACAGAAACTGGAATACACTTCACGATGTGAATGGCTTCTCCGGCCTGGGTGGCGATATAGCCGGCTTCTTGCGTAATCGCGTAAGCCACTTCGGCTGGCGCGACTCGCGCGAGCGTCAGTGCATTCCGAAGGACCTGTTGGTCGAGCCTACAGCGTTGCGTTACAATGTCCTGATAGAGCGATACTATTTGTGATTTTAGGTGTTTTTCTACGTACACGAATTTCGCGTTGACGTAGGTGAAGATGTCTAAGTTGTTGGTGGGAGTGGGAGATTTCGATTTAAATTTTCCTTCCTTATTTGTATCTAAAATGAATAATTTCGGATGTTCAGTACGGATAAGTGTGTATCCGCAAATATTTGTCTTGGCCGTGCTAGTAAGCGCGAACGCTATGTCTTGTGTAGCAACGGTGTACATGACGGGGGAGGAACCTTGGTTAAAGGTTCGGGTGGCTTTTCCTTCATAAAGGACGTCGTACTGGTTTACTCCGCACTGATCCGAAGGGAGGCTTCGCCAGTACGTGTGGCCGTCCTCTGTGTCTAAACAGAATTCCTTGTTTAGAGGACACCTTTGGCCAGATGGAAGGAGGATTTCCTGAGTGTTGATTTTGACAGGTGCACTAAAGGTTTTCAGCGTGATTTTAGCTATGGCTTGCACTACCACTTGAGACCAGGTGCCGAAAGGGTCGCTATATGTGGAGCCTTGGCACGAACCATCCGGGCCCACGGTGCCAGCGAGAGTCAGGCTGCGAGTTGAGGTGGAGTTTGGCTGGAGGCCGGAAATTTGTATTGTGGGTGGAATCGACATAATTCCGGTGGTGAGAAGAGCCTCGCACGCGTCGCGGGATATATATTGCAAATACTGTTGGCGACCGTTCTGAACTATTGATACGTGAGAACTCATACCGCAGTAAAACACCGTTCGATCAATCTCGATCCGGCACTGAACGACGGGCGCCGCGTCGAAGTCCGCCAGCTGCAGAAGCTGGATATGTGCCTCCTCGTTGGACGGGTTGACTCTCTCCATAGCACAGGTTGGTGGGTCGACGGTGGAGAATGTGGTTACATTGGCCGAGCTGCCTCCGCAATCGTAGCCGATAATGGCGGACGCGACACGTATAACCGTGACTAACGCGAAAGCTTGCGTAGCGTACATTTCTCTGTGGTTGTCCGAACTTGACTGACTTCTAGCCTCGGCCACGGATATAAATCTCTTTCGCGGTGGGGGTCGGTTGGAGGGGATTGCGGATGTGAATGCAATACGAGCTGACGGTGGTGCATGTTTTAATTTATTTATATGGACGGTTTTTATCTTGCCCTTTATTTTGAGTTGAACATTGGTCTCCGATAACACCCCGACCACCTCGTATGGACCGTGGTATTCGGAGTCGAATTTTCCTTTCCGGGGCTCCTTGAGAATGTAAACTCGATCCCCGGTGACGAATGTCTGCGCGTTTATCTTGCGGTCGTAATATTTCTTGGAACGCGCCTTCGCTCCGTCGAGATTCTGGCGCGCCTGATTAATCGTGCCCGATAGTTTTTCTTGGAGGTTCTGTAGATAGTCTGAATACGACTCATCGGAAGTCGTGAAACGCGAATCGGCCGAGGGGAGCCTGGCTAGATTACCGAAGACTAGCTCGTGGGGTGTGAATAACGTGCCCTCGTGGACGCTCGTATTGTAGCTGAGCATGGCGCAGGCGAGCCATTCGTCCCAATTATTTTTGTTAATAAATTGTTTCAGATATTCGGTTAGCACGTGGTGCGACCTCTCCAAGGAACCGTTGCTCTGTGGTCGGAACGCGGTCGTGCGAAATTGCGATATTTTGAATTTTTTTGCAACTGCTTTCATTAGTTTGCTCATAAAATTGGCACCTTGGTCGGTGAGGATGGCCTTAGGGGCCCCGAAACGGCAAATAAGGTGTTCAATCAGAGCGTTGGCTGTATCGATTGCTGTGGCGTTCTTTAGTGGGACGGCGATGGAATACTTTGTTAAAAGATCCTGTCCGGTAAGGATATATGCATGACCGGAGGGTGTGGTAGGAAGGGGACCGACGATGTCGAGGGATACCTTGTCGAAGGCCTGTCCAGGTGTGTCTGTTAGCGTCATTGGCTGTCTCGTCTTTACGCGTGATAGTTTCTTGGTCTGACATTCTAGACAATTTTTTACATATTCTTCTACTTCGCGTTTTAAGGTGGGCCAAAAATACTTTTCTCTAATTCGGCGGTACGTCTTGGTGACTCCCTTGTGTCCGGCAAAAGCTGACCTGTGGTTTTCTATTATTAACTCTCGTCGCGAAGCGTTGTCCGGGATTATTATTTCGTTCAAACAAACGAAGATCTGAGTTTGGGATTGTCCGAATAGTTCTAGAAGGGTCCTTTGTACCGCGCTCCACTGAACGTGGTCAAGATCTGTCTTTGAAACGCTAATCGTGTCGAGTTGAAGTTCTGTCGTTATGTCGTATAGTGAGCGTAGACATTCGATTAGATCGTCGCTGGTGGTCGCGTGGTTGAGTGTCGGCTTCAGAGGAAGTAGGATTAGTCGTTTCTGACCTAGATATGAAATTCGTCCGCGTCCTATCGTTCCGTCGTTTATTGTGGGTAATTTGTCTGCTACTTTTAGGTCTGCGGTTCCTATGTCGAGTGGCTGTCCGTCGAGCGTAACGAAGCCGACTAAATTGTCGTTTCGCATCGTCAGTCGATCTCTAGTATGTATAAGTGTCCGGCGTCGCGACGAAAAGGGTGTGTTTGGATTGTCAATGATCTCTTCTTCGTCGGACGAGGTAGTTTCTGGAGGATGGGTGGTTTCTAGAGGTAACCGTGCGTCTTCGTCGGAGAAGGATATGCGTTGGTTGGGCGAGAGTGGTGATGCGATTGAAGGGGGGAGGGACGAGGTCGATGGTTGCGTGCTGTGATTTTTGATTTGATTGGTGACTGTTACGTCAGTCAGGGGTGTTCGACGTACGGCATCGAATAAAGTGGAATCAGAGGAATCGGAAGAGAGGGGGTGGATCGGGACGGGATTGCGTGAGAGCGCGTCTGCGTTTGAATTCGATTTTCCCGTCTTGTAAATGATTTGGTACTCGTACTCCGCGAGCTTGAGTCGCCACCGTAGGAGTCTGGAGGTAGGGTCTTTTACTGAGTTGACCCAGACGAGAGGACGGTGGTCTGTAATTAATTTGAAACGCCGACCGTAGATGTAAGGACGGAAATGTTGGACACAGTAAACGATGGCTAAACACTCCTTTTCGATTGTTGAATAATTTAGTTCTGCTCCTTGGAGCAGTCGCGATGCGTAGGCGATCGGTTTGTCTTTGCCGGGCTCGCCCTGGCTCAAAACGCCCCCAATCGCGAATCCGGAAGCATCCGTTGTTACATTGAATTCCCGGTCAAAATCCGGGTATTGTAAAAGGGGTTCGGTTGTCAAAATTTCCTTTAGGGTCGTGAATGCGAGATCTTGAGACGCGCCCCATTCGAATCTAGAATCTCTTTTTAACAATGAGGTTAACGGTTTAGAAATTTTTGAGAACTTGTCAATGAACCGTCGGTAGTAGCCCGCGAGACCGAGGAATTCGCGGACGTTTTTCGCGTTTTTGGGGCGTGGAAATTCGGCTACCGCCCGCGTTTTGTCCGGAGATGGTTTTACGCCATCCTTGGTTATCACGTGGCCAAGGTAGGCCACCTCTTTATGTAAAAATCCGCATTTTGCGGGTTGTAATTTCAGGTTCGCGGCTCGTAATCGTTCCGCTAATTTTCGGAATTTCGCCCGGTGTTCGGAGAGGCTCCTAGAATATATCACGATGTCGTCAAGATAGACGAAGAGCTCGGAGCCCTGCAGACCGGAGAGGATCGAGTCCATTAACCGTTGGAAGGTGGCCGGTGCATTGCGGAGCCCGAACGGCATTCGATCGAATTGGTAATGTCCGTAAGGCGTCGAGAACGCGGTTTTTGCTGCGTCGACTGGATTCATGGCGATTTGATGGAATCCGCTAGCTAAGTCGAACACGCTAAAGTACTTTGCACTCCCGAGCTGGTCAAGAATTTCGAGAATGCTCGGGAGTGGATACGCGTCCGGGGTTGATTTTTCGTTCAAGGCACGGAAATCAATTACCATGCGCCAGCGTTTGCTACCGTCCGCGGCGGCCTTTTTGGGTACTATCCAAAGTGGTGAATTGTAGGGTGATTTTGAAGGAGATACGATTTTATTCTCTAATAGTTCCTTCATTTGTTTGTTTATTTCATCTTTGTGAACGGGCGGGTACCGGTATTGCTTTACATGGACGGGGATATCGTCTGAAGTGGGAATGGAATGTGTTACGGCTGTGGTACAGCCCAAAAATTCTCCCGACACGTGAAAGAGATCTGGATACTCTGCAATTAACTCAAGTACATGCTCTCTTTCTTCCATGTTTAAATGTTCGGTCGAGATTTCTTCTAAAATTTTCCTCCGTTTTTCCGAAACGGATTCGAGAGAACACGCGTTTACGCGGCGTAGAGGTTGACGTTGTTCATTGGACTTTAGTCCGTGGGCGAGGTTAGAACTCTTAAGGGGATTCGTTTGTGAGAATTCTTCGACTTCTTCTATCTTAATAGAAGGTGTGGCCAGAGAAATGTCGCTTTCGTTAGTGTTAACGCATGGTACGATCGTGTATCCGTCGGTCGCAGAGACCGCGCAGTCGTGAATTATCACGCCCGGCGCGATTTCCGTACGGGGAATATATCCCTGGTCTGAGCCGGTAGTCCTTACGCGAATGCACGTGGCTGTGCGAGCTCCGATCAGGCATTGAGCAGGGTTGATGAACGGGTATTCAACACCGTTCCAGGCGATGCAATTTTTCGAGTAGCAAATATCTAGTCCTTCTCTTAAGAAGGCTGAGCCGATGATTCCTTCGGTTGGAATCGAGAATGTGTCTGGGACGACGTGAAACTTGGCGGCAGTCCCGAATATAGTAATAGGCGTAGACCCGATGGTTTCTACATGTCCGTCGGTGATGCCGGTGATTTTTAGTCTTTCCGCGGTATCGATACTCGCGTCTGCGTTCAACGCGATTAATTTGATTATGTTTAATTCAGCGCCGGTGTCGATCATGAATACGGATTTCGTGCGGAGCTCCGGCGCGAGGGTCGCGATATACGGGACCTCGGTATTTTCATTGAGATTTATTCGGTGGACGCCGAGTCGTGCTCGTCTTCCATCGACGCGATCGCGCGGACTTTCGGTGAGGGTGATGCCTCCCGTCGGCTGGGGTTGGACGGGAGGGGTGCCCCGTTTCCCTGGTTGCGTATATTATTATTGTATTCTCTCTTCCTACACTCGTGTATGTCATGGCCTACGTTCTTGCAATAGTTGCAGTGCTTGTCATTATTTCTACCGGTAGTATTGAAAGTCTGTTGAGATGACGGAATTTGTCGACACGTGTCGTTATTCATGACGCGATCGGACGGGTGACGCGACGGCAGGAAGCCGTTATCGCTGCGACGGTTAGAGAAAGGAATTTCTCGGCGACGAGGCGCGCTATCTCCCCTCGGTGTAACCTGATCCGGGAGATATCGGGAGTCTCGGCCGTATCGGTCGGCCAGGAAGCTGTTATCTCCCCTCGATGTAACCTGATCCGGCAGATATCGGGGGCCCTGATTGCGTCGGTCGGCCCGGAAATAATTATCGTCGCGGCGACTCGCTGGCGCGACTTCTCGGCGATACGCGTCGTTATCTCCCCTCGATGTTATCTGACCCGGGGCATACCGTGGTCGCTCCGTGAGAGCCGCACGTGGCTGGGAAGGTTCGCGCGTGGGAAATGTAACTTGCATTGAATCTGCGAATCGAACTTTAACGTCTTGGCGTCCGTACCGTGCCTTGTCGAGTTCCAAGCGTTTGTAAGCGGTTTTTGCTTCGGAGAAAATTGTTTTTAGCGATTCTTGTCTGTAGGATTTCACCTCCGGCCGGATCGCCGGGATCAAACCCTCAATAAAACTACTCTTCGTTAATTCGTTAATTCCCGGAATATCTGCGACGTCTTCGGCGGCGTCAAGAATCGCGGCTTTTAAATCTTTGATTCTACTGATGTAATCAATAATATGTTCCGAACTGCCCATGAATATGTTGGCCATCTGTCCACGGTAATGATCGATTGATTTACGCGAGCCGAATGTATCCTTTAGCTCGTCGCAGAGATCGTGCACAGAGTTGTAATATTCATCCTCGACGGTGGTTAACGCACGACCACGGAGTCGCGTAATAATTAATTGCACGAACGATCTTTCCTGTCGCGCAGGAATCATATCTCGCGCTCGAACGCACGCGCGAGTAAATTGTAATATCGGAATATTAGTTCCGTCGAAGTACGGAATAGATTCAAGCGCGGTTTTTATTGACAACGACGGACTTTCGTAGTCGCGGTCGTTGTTCAGCGGGAACCTGGGAATTGCCGACTCGTCCTCGTGCGGGATTTCGTTTATTCTGGAACGTTCGATTTGATCGCGCAACGCGGCTAATTCTTCGCGGAGGATTTGCGTATCTTGGGGCTTTACGGATTCATTTTCTAACCTTTCTTTTTCCGTTAACACTTGCTCCTGGAGTCTATCTACTTCGAAACGGCGGCGGCTCACTTCTTCGCGTTCGGCTTCCAGAGCCCGGCGCTCCGCGCGTAATTTACGTTCCATTTCGTGAACGGATTTTTGTAACATCGCGGTTTCCGAATCGATAGTCACTGCTGGAACGGCGTCTTTCTTGCACGCGGCCATATTATCAAATTTTAAACGCGAGTTTGACATAAAATCCCACCGCTGCCACCAAATTTGTCACGTCCCACGCGAGAAAAGAACACGAAGTGTCGACCCGCGAAAAGGACTAGACTCTTTTGTCAAGTTTTGATCCACGCGTTGCCTGCGTCCGCGTCTGATCGGGAACTCGCGTACAATTTGAATAGGCGTGCAAAATGTGAAAGGACTCACCGTTCGGAGAGAATTGGCTTGGTTGGTACAATGTTCGATACAGTGGCTGCTGCTGCGACTGCACGGCGATGATCGGCAGGAACTGGGCTGCTCTGTTGCTTGGATCGTCAGGAAGCGGCTGCTCGTTGCTTTTATTCACTGACTTTAGGTGTAATAATGATTTGACTCGAGAATACTGGTAATTAAAGTATATATATATTCTATAACTCCTTGAATACAATAACTAATTAAACTAACGCGGTTTTAATATTACTTATATAGATCTAGAATATGACTCGCTTGACTTAATGGAATTGGAATTGAAACGGAACTCGGCGAAATAGTAACAATGAACTGGTAAAGAGAGAGACGAGCCGAGTTAGTAAAGTACGTCTGGTCAAGTCAAGTGCTGGAACGCGAGTGAGTAGTCGAGGAGCGCTCTGAGGCTCCTTCGGCGACTGTGGATGCTGCGGGAAGTGGGGGTGCGCTGGAGTGGGGCGCAGTGTGCTCCGCAGCGCACGCGGTGGTTTGGTGAACATGTTAGTGGTGTGATGAAGTGTGTGGATAACGTTGGTAACGTTGCGGCTGTCGGTAACGTATCGGCGACAGAGCGGCTGTCGGTAACATATCGGTGACAAAATGGTTGTCGGTAACATATCGGTGACAGGGCGACTGTCGGTAACATATCGGCGACAGAGTGGCTGTCGGTAACATATCGGCGACGGGGCGGCTGTCGGTAACATATATAGTGTGTTTAAGTGTGTATAGATTAATTAAGTGTATGAATGTGTTATAGATATAGGGTTTCCTTATTCTACGTGATTATGTAGTAACTTAGCCTACGCAATACGTCGGGAGTCGACCGACGTAACACTACATCGAGTAATTCGCATGAATTTGAAGATAAATTGTTTCTTTTCGCATGAACTTGAAGCTAAAACGTTTGTTTAAAATCGCTATTTCGCACGAATTTGAAGCGAAATCGTGTGTTTCGCGTGATATTGACGTTAAATCGTTCGTTTCGCGTGGATATAAAGCTAATTCGTGTATTTCGCATGAATTTGAAGCTAAATTGTTCATTTCGCATGAATTTGAAGCTAAATCGTTTGTTGGAAATCGCTATTTCGCACGAATTTGAGTCGAAATCGTGTATTTCGCATGATATTGACGGTAAGTCGTTTGTTTCGGGTGGATTTAAAGCTAATTCGTGTATTTCACATGAATTTGAAGCTAAATTGTTCATTTCGCATGAATTTGAAGCTAAATCGTTTGTTTAAAATCGCTATTTCGCACGAATTTGAAGCGAAATCGCGTGTTTCGCGTGATATTGACGTTAAATCGTTCGTTTCGCGTGGATATAAAGCTAACTCGTGTATTTCGCATGAATTTGAAGCTAAATTGTTCATTTCGCTTGAATTTGAAGCTAAATCGTTTGTCTAAAATCACTATTTCACACGAATTTGATGCGAAATCGTGTGTTTCACGTGATATTGACGTTAAATCGTTCGTTTCGCGTGGATAAAAAAGCTAATTCGTGTATTTCGCATGAATTTGACGCTAAATTGTTCATTTCGCATGAATTTGAAGCTAAATCGTTTGTTGGAAATCGCTATTTCGCACGAATTTGAGTCGAAATCGTGTATTTCGCATGATATTGACGGTAAGTCGTTTGTTTCGGGTGGATTTAAAGCTAATTCGTGTATTTCGCATGAATTTGAAGCTAAATTGTTCATTTCGCATGAATTTGAAGCTAAATCGTTTGTTTAAAATCGCTATTTCGCACGAATTTGAAGCGAAATCGTGTGTTTCGCGTGATATTGACGTTAAATCGTTCGTTTCGCGTGGATATAAAGCTAATTCGTGTTTTTCGCATAAATTTGAAGCTAAATTGTTCATTTCGCATGAATTTGAAGCTAAATCGTTTGTCTAAAATCACTATTTCACACGAATTTGAAGCGAAATCGTGTGTTTCACGTGATATTGACGTTAAATCGTTCGTTTCGCGTGGATATAAAGCTAATTCGTGTATTTCGCATGAATTTGAAGCTAAATTGTTCATTTCGCATGAATTTGAAGCTAAATCGTTTGTTTAAAATCGCTATTTCGCACGAATTTGAAGCGAAATCGCGTGTTTCGCGTGATATTGACGTTAAATCGTTCGTTTCGCGTGGATATAAAGCTAACTCGTGTATTTCGCATGAATTTGAAGCTAAATTGTTCATTTCGCTTGAATTTGAAGCTAAATCGTTTGTCTAAAATCACTATTTCACACGAATTTGATGCGAAATCGTGTGTTTCACGTGATATTGACGTTAAATCGTTCGTTTCGCGTGGATATAAAGCTAATTCGTGTATTTCGCATGAATTTGAAGCTAAATCGTTTGTTTAAAATCGCTATTTCGCACGAATTTGAAGCGAAATCGTGTGTTTCGCGTGATATTGACGTTAAATCGTTCGTTTCGCGTGGATATAAAGCTAATTCGTGTTTTTCGCATAAATTTGAAGCTAAATTGTTCATTTCGCATGAATTTGAAGCTAAATCGTTTGTCTAAAATCACTATTTCACACGAATTTGAAGCGAAATCGTGTGTTTCACGTGATATTGTGTCACGTCCCACGCGAGAAAAGAACACGAAGTGTCGACCCGCGAAAAGGACTAGACTCTTTTGTCAAGTTTTGATCCACGCGTTGCCTGCGTCCGCGTCTGATCGGGAACTCGCGTACAATTTGAATAGGCGTGCAAAATGTGAAAGGACTCACCGTTCGGAGAGAATTGGCTTGGTTGGTACAATGTTCGATACAGTGGCTGCTGCTGCGACTGCACGGCGATGATCGGCAGGAACTGGGCTGCTCTGTTGCTTGGATCGTCAGGAAGCGGCTGCTCGTTGCTTTTATTCACTGACTTTAGGTGTAATAATGATTTGACTCGAGAATACTGGTAATTAAAGTATATATATATTCTATAACTCCTTGAATACAATAACTAATTAAACTAACGCGGTTTTAATATTACTTATATAGATCTAGAATATGACTCGCTTGACTTAATGGAATTGGAATTGAAACGGAACTCGGCGAAATAGTAACAATGAACTGGTAAAGAGAGAGACGAGCCGAGTTAGTAAAGTACGTCTGGTCAAGTCAAGTGCTGGAACGCGAGTGAGTAGTCGAGGAGCGCTCTGAGGCTCCTTCGGCGACTGTGGATGCTGCGGGAAGTGGGGGTGCGCTGGAGTGGGGCGCAGTGTGCTCCGCAGCGCACGCGGTGGTTTGGTGAACATGTTAGTGGTGTGATGAAGTGTGTGGATAACGTTGGTAACGTTGCGGCTGTCGGTAACGTATCGGCGACAGAGCGGCTGTCGGTAACATATCGGTGACAAAATGGTTGTCGGTAACATATCGGTGACAGGGCGACTGTCGGTAACATATCGGCGACAGAGTGGCTGTCGGTAACATATCGGCGACGGGGCGGCTGTCGGTAACATATATAGTGTGTTTAAGTGTGTATAGATTAATTAAGTGTATGAATGTGTTATAGATATAGGGTTTCCTTATTCTACGTGATTATGTAGTAACTTAGCCTACGCAATACGTCGGGAGTCGACCGACGTAACACCTCCCTTCCGCGGGAAAAATAATTTTCCTGTAGGGAAAATTATTTTTACTGAAATGTGGGTACAATTATAAGAATCTCGAGGTATGTCCGCGATTGGGGACCGACGGTGTTATTCGCGTATTTAAAACGGTGTCGTAATCGTCGTCTGAATGTTCGTAATTTCTGCCAATATCGGCCGGGGCTGGCTCTCGGGTGGAGGTAATTTGGGAGGGCTTGGGCTTTTCTTGTTGCTTCAGTGGTGTTCCCTGCTCGATGCACTCCTGGCTGTCCCTGCCGGTGTTGACGTCCTTCTGGAGGTGGAGGCAGAGGCGTGTGGCTGAATTCCAAGCCGCGGCTACCAGTCGGAAACTCCAACCGAACGCGGCGTACAGCTCGACGCCGTTCAGTACCATATTGATTGTGAGTTTGATTGTACGAAACAGGATGTATACTCCGAGGATGCCCGCGGATATTGAACCAAATTGCAAGAAACCGCTCCACAAGCGTTTACTGGTTGAAAGTGCGATTTTCTCGAGCGTTTGCTCGTCTAAGAGATTACTGATTTGGACTGTGTCGCGAATAAATGAGCGGCCTGAGGCTCCTTGAGCCAAGGAATCGATGATTGAGGATCTTTCTATTGGGAACATGATATGTTCTTTTAACTGATTTAGATCCTCCTGGGAATATATTCCCTCGTTCGCGAGGTTTGAAGGGCTCACATACTTCCATGTGACTTGCGTAATGGGTTTCAGTGGTGGAATGTTGCGGATTTCTGTGGGTCGTGGGTTTATTTGGTACCAGGACCCTTGCAGCTTGAAGAGTGCAGGGATGAGTTCGCTACAGTCTCTTTGGGTACTAGTTTTGATTAAAACGTGCGTGCGTGGAGATAGGAAGTAGGATTGGTTATTGTATGTTACGGGGAGATCGTTAAAGCAATCCTCCGTCTTGCGGAGGCTGACAGAAACTGGAATACACTTCACGATGTGAATGGCTTCTCCGGCCTGGGTGGCGATATAGCCGGCTTCTTGCGTAATCGCGTAAGCCACTTCGGCTGGCGCGACTCGCGCGAGCGTCAGTGCATTCCGAAGGACCTGTTGGTCGAGCCTACAGCGTTGCGTTACAATGTCCTGATAGAGCGATACTATTTGTGATTTTAGGTGTTTTTCTACGTACACGAATTTCGCGTTGACGTAGGTGAAGATGTCTAAGTTGTTGGTGGGAGTGGGAGATTTCGATTTAAATTTTCCTTCCTTATTTGTATCTAAAATGAATAATTTCGGATGTTCAGTACGGATAAGTGTGTATCCGCAAATATTTGTCTTGGCCGTGCTAGTAAGCGCGAACGCTATGTCTTGTGTAGCAACGGTGTACATGACGGGGGAGGAACCTTGGTTAAAGGTTCGGGTGGCTTTTCCTTCATAAAGGACGTCGTACTGGTTTACTCCGCACTGATCCGAAGGGAGGCTTCGCCAGTACGTGTGGCCGTCCTCTGTGTCTAAACAGAATTCCTTGTTTAGAGGACACCTTTGGCCAGATGGAAGGAGGATTTCCTGAGTGTTGATTTTGACAGGTGCACTAAAGGTTTTCAGCGTGATTTTAGCTATGGCTTGCACTACCACTTGAGACCAGGTGCCGAAAGGGTCGCTATATGTGGAGCCTTGGCACGAACCATCCGGGCCCACGGTGCCAGCGAGAGTCAGGCTGCGAGTTGAGGTGGAGTTTGGCTGGAGGCCGGAAATTTGTATTGTGGGTGGAATCGACATAATTCCGGTGGTGAGAAGAGCCTCGCACGCGTCGCGGGATATATATTGCAAATACTGTTGGCGACCGTTCTGAACTATTGATACGTGAGAACTCATACCGCAGTAAAACACCGTTCGATCAATCTCGATCCGGCACTGAACGACGGGCGCCGCGTCGAAGTCCGCCAGCTGCAGAAGCTGGATATGTGCCTCCTCGTTGGACGGGTTGACTCTCTCCATAGCACAGGTTGGTGGGTCGACGGTGGAGAATGTGGTTACATTGGCCGAGCTGCCTCCGCAATCGTAGCCGATAATGGCGGACGCGACACGTATAACCGTGACTAACGCGAAAGCTTGCGTAGCGTACATTTCTCTGTGGTTGTCCGAACTTGACTGACTTCTAGCCTCGGCCACGGATATAAATCTCTTTCGCGGTGGGGGTCGGTTGGAGGGGATTGCGGATGTGAATGCAATACGAGCTGACGGTGGTGCATGTTTTAATTTATTTATATGGACGGTTTTTATCTTGCCCTTTATTTTGAGTTGAACATTGGTCTCCGATAACACCCCGACCACCTCGTATGGACCGTGGTATTCGGAGTCGAATTTTCCTTTCCGGGGCTCCTTGAGAATGTAAACTCGATCCCCGGTGACGAATGTCTGCGCGTTTATCTTGCGGTCGTAATATTTCTTGGAACGCGCCTTCGCTCCGTCGAGATTCTGGCGCGCCTGATTAATCGTGCCCGATAGTTTTTCTTGGAGGTTCTGTAGATAGTCTGAATACGACTCATCGGAAGTCGTGAAACGCGAATCGGCCGAGGGGAGCCTGGCTAGATTACCGAAGACTAGCTCGTGGGGTGTGAATAACGTGCCCTCGTGGACGCTCGTATTGTAGCTGAGCATGGCGCAGGCGAGCCATTCGTCCCAATTATTTTTGTTAATAAATTGTTTCAGATATTCGGTTAGCACGTGGTGCGACCTCTCCAAGGAACCGTTGCTCTGTGGTCGGAACGCGGTCGTGCGAAATTGCGATATTTTGAATTTTTTTGCAACTGCTTTCATTAGTTTGCTCATAAAATTGGCACCTTGGTCGGTGAGGATGGCCTTAGGGGCCCCGAAACGGCAAATAAGGTGTTCAATCAGAGCGTTGGCTGTATCGATTGCTGTGGCGTTCTTTAGTGGGACGGCGATGGAATACTTTGTTAAAAGATCCTGTCCGGTAAGGATATATGCATGACCGGAGGGTGTGGTAGGAAGGGGACCGACGATGTCGAGGGATACCTTGTCGAAGGCCTGTCCAGGTGTGTCTGTTAGCGTCATTGGCTGTCTCGTCTTTACGCGTGTTAGTTTCTTGGTCTGACATTCTAGACAATTTTTTACATATTCTTCTACTTCGCGTTTTAAGGTGGGCCAAAAATACTTTTCCCTAATTCGGCGGTACGTCTTGGTGACTCCCTTGTGTCCGGCAAAAGCTGACCTGTGGTTTTCTATTATTAACTCTCGTCGCGAAGCGTTGTCCGGGATTATTATTTCGTTCAAACAAACGAAGATCTGAGTTTGGGATTGTCCGAATAGTTCTAGAAGGGTCCTTTGTACCGCGCTCCACTGAACGTGGTCAAGATCTGTCTTTGAAACGCTAATCGTGTCGAGTTGAAGTTCTGTCGTTATGTCGTATAGTGAGCGTAGACATTCGATTAGATCGTCGCTGGTGGTCGCGTGGTTGAGTGTCGGCTTCAGAGGAAGTAGGATTAGTCGTTTCTGACCTAGATATGAAATTCGTCCGCGTCCTATCGTTCCGTCGTTTATTGTGGGTAATTTGTCTGCTACTTTTAGGTCTGCGGTTCCTATGTCGAGTGGCTGTCCGTCGAGCGTAACGAAGCCGACTAAATTGTCGTTTCGCATCGTCAGTCGATCTCTAGTATGTATAAGTGTCCGGCGTCGCGACGAAAAGGGTGTGTTTGGATTGTCAATGATCTCTTCTTCGTCGGACGAGGTAGTTTCTGGAGGATGGGTGGTTTCTAGAGGTAACCGTGCGTCTTCGTCGGAGAAGGATATGCGTTGGTTGGGCGAGAGTGGTGATGCGATTGAAGGGGGGAGGGACGAGGTCGATGGTTGCGTGCTGTGATTTTTGATTTGATTGGTGACTGTTACGTCAGTCAGGGGTGTTCGACGTACGGCATCGAATAAAGTGGAATCAGAGGAATCGGAAGAGAGGGGGTGGATCGGGACGGGATTGCGTGAGAGCGCGTCTGCGTTTGAATTCGATTTTCCCGTCTTGTAAATGATTTGGTACTCGTACTCCGCGAGCTTGAGTCGCCACCGTAGGAGTCTGGAGGTAGGGTCTTTTACTGAGTTGACCCAGACGAGAGGACGGTGGTCTGTAATTAATTTGAAACGCCGACCGTAGATGTAAGGACGGAAATGTTGGACACAGTAAACGATGGCTAAACACTCCTTTTCGATTGTTGAATAATTTAGTTCTGCTCCTTGGAGCAGTCGCGATGCGTAGGCGATCGGTTTGTCTTTGCCGGGCTCGCCCTGGCTCAAAACGCCCCCAATCGCGAATCCGGAAGCATCCGTTGTTACATTGAATTCCCGGTCAAAATCCGGGTATTGTAAAAGGGGTTCGGTTGTCAAAATTTCCTTTAGGGTCGTGAATGCGAGATCTTGAGACGCGCCCCATTCGAATCTAGAATCTCTTTTTAACAATGAGGTTAACGGTTTAGAAATTTTTGAGAACTTGTCAATGAACCGTCGGTAGTAGCCCGCGAGACCGAGGAATTCGCGGACGTTTTTCGCGTTTTTGGGGCGTGGAAATTCGGCTACCGCCCGCGTTTTGTCCGGAGATGGTTTTACGCCATCCTTGGTTATCACGTGGCCAAGGTAGGCCACCTCTTTATGTAAAAATCCGCATTTTGCGGGTTGTAATTTCAGGTTCGCGGCTCGTAATCGTTCCGCTAATTTTCGGAATTTCGCCCGGTGTTCGGAGAGGCTCCTAGAATATATCACGATGTCGTCAAGATAGACGAAGAGCTCGGAGCCCTGCAGACCGGAGAGGATCGAGTCCATTAACCGTTGGAAGGTGGCCGGTGCATTGCGGAGCCCGAACGGCATTCGATCGAATTGGTAATGTCCGTAAGGCGTCGAGAACGCGGTTTTTGCTGCGTCGACTGGATTCATGGCGATTTGATGGAATCCGCTAGCTAAGTCGAACACGCTAAAGTACTTTGCACTCCCGAGCTGGTCAAGAATTTCGAGAATGCTCGGGAGTGGATACGCGTCCGGGGTTGATTTTTCGTTCAAGGCACGGAAATCAATTACCATGCGCCAGCGTTTGCTACCGTCCGCGGCGGCCTTTTTGGGTACTATCCAAAGTGGTGAATTGTAGGGTGATTTTGAAGGAGATACGATTTTATTCTCTAATAGTTCCTTCATTTGTTTGTTTATTTCATCTTTGTGAACGGGCGGGTACCGGTATTGCTTTACATGGACGGGGATATCGTCTGAAGTGGGAATGGAATGTGTTACGGCTGTGGTACAGCCCAAAAATTCTCCCGACACGTGAAAGAGATCTGGATACTCTGCAATTAACTCAAGTACATGCTCTCTTTCTTCCATGTTTAAATGTTCGGTCGAGATTTCTTCTAAAATTTTCCTCCGTTTTTCCGAAACGGATTCGAGAGAACACGCGTTTACGCGGCGTAGAGGTTGACGTTGTTCATTGGACTTTAGTCCGTGGGCGAGGTTAGAACTCTTAAGGGGATTCGTTTGTGAGAATTCTTCGACTTCTTCTATCTTAATAGAAGGTGTGGCCAGAGAAATGTCGCTTTCGTTAGTGTTAACGCATGGTACGATCGTGTATCCGTCGGTCGCAGAGACCGCGCAGTCGTGAATTATCACGCCCGGCGCGATTTCCGTACGGGGAATATATCCCTGGTCTGAGCCGGTAGTCCTTACGCGAATGCACGTGGCTGTGCGAGCTCCGATCAGGCATTGAGCAGGGTTGATGAACGGGTATTCAACACCGTTCCAGGCGATGCAATTTTTCGAGTAGCAAATATCTAGTCCTTCTCTTAAGAAGGCTGAGCCGATGATTCCTTCGGTTGGAATCGAGAATGTGTCTGGGACGACGTGAAACTTGGCGGCAGTCCCGAATATAGTAATAGGCGTAGACCCGATGGTTTCTACATGTCCGTCGGTGATGCCGGTGATTTTTAGTCTTTCCGCGGTATCGATACTCGCGTCTGCGTTCAACGCGATTAATTTGATTATGTTTAATTCAGCGCCGGTGTCGATCATGAATACGGATTTCGTGCGGAGCTCCGGCGCGAGGGTCGCGATATACGGGACCTCGGTATTTTCATTGAGATTTATTCGGTGGACGCCGAGTCGTGCTCGTCTTCCATCGACGCGATCGCGCGGACTTTCGGTGAGGGTGATGCCTCCCGTCGGCTGGGGTTGGACGGGAGGGGTGCCCCGTTTCCCTGGTTGCGTATATTATTATTGTATTCTCTCTTCCTACACTCGTGTATGTCATGGCCTACGTTCTTGCAATAGTTGCAGTGCTTGTCATTATTTCTACCGGTAGTATTGAAAGTCTGTTGAGATGACGGAATTTGTCGACACGTGTCGTTATTCATGACGCGATCGGACGGGTGACGCGACGGCAGGAAGCCGTTATCGCTGCGACGGTTAGAGAAAGGAATTTCTCGGCGACGAGGCGCGCTATCTCCCCTCGGTGTAACCTGATCCGGGAGATATCGGGAGTCTCGGCCGTATCGGTCGGCCAGGAAGCTGTTATCTCCCCTCGATGTAACCTGATCCGGCAGATATCGGGGGCCCTGATTGCGTCGGTCGGCCCGGAAATAATTATCGTCGCGGCGACTCGCTGGCGCGACTTCTCGGCGATACGCGTCGTTATCTCCCCTCGATGTTATCTGACCCGGGGCATACCGTGGTCGCTCCGTGAGAGCCGCACGTGGCTGGGAAGGTTCGCGCGTGGGAAATGTAACTTGCATTGAATCTGCGAATCGAACTTTAACGTCTTGGCGTCCGTACCGTGCCTTGTCGAGTTCCAAGCGTTTGTAAGCGGTTTTTGCTTCGGAGAAAATTGTTTTTAGCGATTCTTGTCTGTAGGATTTCACCTCCGGCCGGATCGCCGGGATCAAACCCTCAATAAAACTACTCTTCGTTAATTCGTTAATTCCCGGAATATCTGCGACGTCTTCGGCGGCGTCAAGAATCGCGGCTTTTAAATCTTTGATTCTACTGATGTAATCAATAATATGTTCCGAACTGCCCATGAATATGTTGGCCATCTGTCCACGGTAATGATCGATTGATTTACGCGAGCCGAATGTATCCTTTAGCTCGTCGCAGAGATCGTGCACGGAGTTGTAATATTCATCCTCGACGGTGGTTAACGCACGACCACGGAGTCGCGTAATAATTAATTGCACGAACGATCTTTCCTGTCGCGCAGGAATCATATCTCGCGCTCGAACGCACGCGCGAGTAAATTGTAATATCGGAATATTAGTTCCGTCGAAGTACGGAATAGATTCAAGCGCGGTTTTTATTGACAACGACGGACTTTCGTAGTCGCGGTCGTTGTTCAGCGGGAACCTGGGAATTGCCGACTCGTCCTCGTGCGGGATTTCGTTTATTCTGGAACGTTCGATTTGATCGCGCAACGCGGCTAATTCTTCGCGGAGGATTTGCGTATCTCGGGGCTTTACGGATTCATTTTCTAACCTTTCTTTTTCCGTTAACACTTGCTCCTGGAGTCTATCTACTTCGAAACGGCGGCGGCTCACTTCTTCGCGTTCGGCTTCCAGAGCCCGGCGCTCCGCGCGTAATTTACGTTCCATTTCGTGAACGGATTTTTGTAACATCGCGGTTTCCGAATCGATAGTCACTGTTGGAACGGCGTCTTTCTTGCACGCGGCCATATTATCAAATTTTAAACGCGAGTTTGACATAAAATCCCACCGCTGCCACCAAATTTGTCACGTCCCACGCGAGAAAAGAACACGAAGTGTCGACCCGCGAAAAGGACTAGACTCTTTTGTCAAGTTTTGATCCACGCGTTGCCTGCGTCCGCGTCTGATCGGGAACTCGCGTACAATTTGAATAGGCGTGCAAAATGTGAAAGGACTCACCGTTCGGAGAGAATTGGCTTGGTTGGTACAATGTTCGATACAGTGGCTGCTGCTGCGACTGCACGGCGATGATCGGCAGGAACTGGGCTGCTCTGTTGCTTGGATCGTCAGGAAGCGGCTGCTCGTTGCTTTTATTCACTGACTTTAGGTGTAATAATGATTTGACTCGAGAATACTGGTAATTAAAGTATATATATATTCTATAACTCCTTGAATACAATAACTAATTAAACTAACGCGGTTTTAATATTACTTATATAGATCTAGAATATGACTCGCTTGACTTAATGGAATTGGAATTGAAACGGAACTCGGCGAAATAGTAACAATGAACTGGTAAAGAGAGAGACGAGCCGAGTTAGTAAAGTACGTCTGGTCAAGTCAAGTGCTGGAACGCGAGTGAGTAGTCGAGGAGCGCTCTGAGGCTCCTTCGGCGACTGTGGATGCTGCGGGAAGTGGGGGTGCGCTGGAGTGGGGCGCAGTGTGCTCCGCAGCGCACGCGGTGGTTTGGTGAACATGTTAGTGGTGTGATGAAGTGTGTGGATAACGTTGGTAACGTTGCGGCTGTCGGTAACGTATCGGCGACAGAGCGGCTGTCGGTAACATATCGGTGACAAAATGGTTGTCGGTAACATATCGGTGACAGGGCGACTGTCGGTAACATATCGGCGACAGAGTGGCTGTCGGTAACATATCGGCGACGGGGCGGCTGTCGGTAACATATATAGTGTGTTTAAGTGTGTATAGATTAATTAAGTGTATGAATGTGTTATAGATATAGGGTTTCCTTATTCTACGTGATTATGTAGTAACTTAGCCTACGCAATACGTCGGGAGTCGACCGACGTAACAATTGACGTTAAATCGTTCGTTTCGCGTGGATATAAAGCTAATTCGTGTATTTCGCATGAATTTGAAGCTAAATTGTTCATTTCGCATGAATTTGAAGCTAAATCGTTTGTTGGAAATCGCTATTTCGCACGAATTTGAGTCGAAATTGTGTAATTCGCATGATATTGACGGTAAGTCGTTTGTTTCGGGTGGATTTAAAGCTAATTCGTGTATTTCGCATGAATTTGAAGCTAAATTGTTCATTTCGCATGAATTTGAAGCTAAATCGTTTGTTTAAAATCGCTATTTCGCACGAATTTGAAGCGAAATCGTGTGTTTCGCGTGATATTGACGTTAAATCGTTCGTTTCGCGTGGATATAAAGCTAATTCGTGTTTTTCGCATAAATTTGAAGCTAAATTGTTCATTTCGCATGAATTTGAAGCTAAATCGTTTGTCTAAAATCACTATTTCACACGAATTTGAAGCGAAATCGTGTGTTTCACGTGATATTGACGTTAAATCGTTCGTTTCGCGTGGATATAAAGCTAATTCGTGTATTTCGCATGAATTTGAAGCTAAATTGTTCATTTCGCATGAATTTGAAGCTAAATCGTTTGTTTAAAATCGCTATTTCTCACGAATTCGAAGCGAAATCGCGTGTTTCGCGTGATATTGACGTTAAATCGTTCGTTTCGCGTGGATATAAAGCTAACTCGTGTATTTCGCATGAATTTGAAGCTAAATTGTTCATTTCGCATGAATTTGAAGCTAAATCGTTTGTTGGAAATCGCTTTTTCGCACGAATTTGAGTTGAAATCGTGTATTTCGCATGATATTGACGGTAAGTCGTTTGTTTCGGGGGGATTTAAAGCTAATTCGTGTATTTCGCATGAATTTGAAGCTAAATTGTTCATTTCTCATGAATTTGAAGCTAAATCGTTAGTTTAAAATCGCTATTTCGCACGAATTTGAAGCGAAATCGTGTGTTTCACGTGATATTGACGTTAAATCGTTCGTTTCGCGTGGATATAAAGCTAAGTCGTGTATTTCGCATGAATTTGAAGCTAAATTGTTCATTTCGCATGAATTTGAAGCTAAATCGTTTGTTTAAAATCGCTATTTCGCACGAATTTGAAGCGAAATCGTGTGTTTCGCCTGATATTGACATTAAATCGTTCGTTTCGCGTGGATATAAAGCTAATTCGTGTATTTCGCATGAATTTGAAGCTAAATTGTTCATTTCGCATGAATTTGAAGCTAAATCGTTTGTTTAAAATCGCTATTTCGCACGAATTTGAAGCGAAATCGTGTGTTTCGCGTGATATTGACGTTAAATCGTTCGTTTCGCGTGGATATAAAGCTAACTCGTGTTTTTCGCATAAATTTGAAGCTAAATTGTTCATTTCGCATGAATTTGAAGCTAAATCGTTTGTCTAAAATCACTATTTCACACGAATTTGAAGCGAAATCGTGTGTTTCACGTGATATTGACGTTAAATCGTTCGTTTCGCGTGGATATAAAGCTAATTCGTGTATTTCGCATGAATTTGAAGCTAAATTGTTCATTTCGCATGAATTTGAAGCTAAATCGTTTGTTTAAAATCGCTATTTCGCACGAATTTGAAGCGAAATCGCGTGTTTCGCGTGATATTGACGTTAAATCGTTCGTTTCGCGTGGATATAAAGCTAACTCGTGTATTTCGCATGAATTTGAAGCTAAATTGTTCATTTCGCTTGAATTTGAAGCTAAATCGTTTGTCTAAAATCACTATTTCACACGAATTTGATGCGAAATCGTGTGTTTCACGTGATATTGACGTTAAATCGTTCGTTTCGCGTGGATATAAAGCTAATTCGTGTATTTCGCATGAATTTGACGCTAAATTGTTCATTTCGCATGAATTTGATTCTAAATCGTTTGTATAAAATCGCTATTTCGCACGAATTTGAAGCGAAATCGTGTGTTTCGCGTGATATTGACGTTAAATCGTTCGTTCCGCGTGGATATAAAGCTAATTCGTGTATTTCGCATGAATTTGAAGCTAAATTGTTCATTTCGCATGAATTTGAAGCTAAATCGTTTGTTTAAAATCGCTATTTCGCACGAATTTGAAGCGAAATCGTGTGTTTCACGTGATATTGACGTTAAATCGTTCGTTTGGCGTGGATATAAAGCTAATTCGTGTATTTCGCATGAATTTGAAGCTAAATTGTTCATTTCGCATGAATTTGAAGCTAAATCGTTTGTTTAAAATCGCTATTTCGCACGAATTTGAAGCGAAATCGTGTGTTTCGCGTGATATTGACGTTAAATCGTTCGTTTCGCGTGGATATAAAGCTAATTCGTGTTTTTCGCATAAATTTGAAGCTAAATTGTTCATTTCGCATGAATTTGAAGCTAAATCGTTTGTCTAAAATCACTATTTCACACGAATTTGAAGCGAAGTCGTGTGTTTCGCGTGATATTGACGTTAAATCGTTCGTTTCGCGTGGATATAAAGCTAATTCGTGTATTTCGCATGAATTTGAAGCTAAATTGTTCATTTCGCATGAATTTGAAGCTAAATCGTTTGTCTAAAATCACTATTTCACACGAATTTGAAGCGAAATCGTGTGTTTCACGTGATATTGACGTTAAATCGTTCGTTTCGCGTGGATATAAAGCTAATTCGTGTATTTCGCATGAATTTGAAGCTAAATTGTTCATTTCGCATGAATTTGAAGCTAAATCATTGTTTAAAATCGCTATTTCGCACGAATTTGAAGCGAAATCGTGTTTTTCGCGTGATATTGACGTTAAATCGTTCGTTTCGCGTGGATATAAAGCTAATTCGTGTTTTTTCGCATGAATTTGAAGATAAATTGTTCATTTCGCATGAATTTGAAGCTAAATCGTTTGTTTAAAATCACTATTTCACACGAATTTGAAGCGAAATCGTGTGTTTCGCGTGATATTGACGTTAAATCGTTCGTTTCGCGTGGATATAGAGCTAATTCGTGTCTTTCGCATGAATTTGAAGCTAAATTGTTCATTTCTCATGAATTTGAAGCTAAATCGTTAGTTTAAATCGCTATTTCGCACGAATTTGAAGCGAAATCGTGTGTTTCGCGTGATATTGACGTTAAATAGTTCGTTTCGCGTGGATGGAAAGCTAGTTCGTGTTTTTCGCATGAATTTGAAGCTAAATTGTTCATTCCGCATGAATTTGAAGCTAAATCGTTTGTTTAAAATCGCTATTTCGCACGAATTTGAAGCGAAATCGTGTGTTTCACGTGATATTGACGTTAAATCGTTCGTTTGGCGTGGATATAAAGCTAATTCGTGTATTTCGCATGAATTTGAAGCTAAATTGTTCATTTCGCATGAATTTGAAGCTAAATCGTTTGTTTAAAATCGCTATTTCGCACGAATTTGAAGCGAAATCGTGTGTTTCGCGTGATATTGACGTTAAATCGTTCGTTTCGCGTGGATATAAGCTAATTCGTGTTTTTCGCATAAATTTGAAGCTAAATTGTTCATTTCGCATGAATTTGAAGCTAAATCGTTTGTCTAAAATCACTATTTCACACGAATTTGAAGCGAAGTCGTGTGTTTCGCGTGATATTGACGTTAAATCGTTCGTTTCGCGTGGATATAAAGCTAATTCGTGTATTTCGCATGAATTTGAAGCTAAATTGTTCATTTCGCATGAATTTGAAGCTAAATCGTTTGTTTAAAATCGCTATTTCGCACGAATTGAAGCGAAATCGTGTGTTTCGCGTGATATTGACGTTAAATCGTTCGTTTCGCGTGGATATAAAGCTAATTCGTGTATTTCGCATGAATTTGAAGCTAAATTGTTCATTTCGCATGAATTTGAAGCTAAATCGTTTGTTTAAAATCGCTATTTCGCACGAATTTGAAGCGAAATCGTGTGTTTCGCGTGATATTGACGTTAAATCGTTCGTTTCGCGTGGATATAAAGCTAATTCGTGTATTTCGCATGAATTTGAAGCTAAATTGTTCATTTCGCATGAATTTGAAGCTAAATCGTTTGTTTAAATCGCTATTTCGCACGAATTTGAAGCGAAATCGTGTGTTTCGCGTGATATTGACGTTAAATCGTTCGTTTCGCGTGGATATAAAGCTAATTCGTGTATTTCGCATGAATTTGAAGCTAAATTGTTCATTTCGCATGAATTTGAAGCTAAATCGTATGTCTTAAATCACTATTTCACACGAATTTGAAGCGAAATCGTGTGTTTCACGTGATATTGACGTTAAATCGTTCGTTTCGCGTGGATATAAAGCTAATTCGTGTATTTCGCATGAATTTGAAGCTAAATTGTTCATTCGCATGAATTTGAAGCTAAATCGTTTGTTTAAAATCGCTATTTCGCACGAATTGAAGCGAAATCGTGTGTTTCGCCTGATATTGACATTAAATCGTTCGTTTCGCGTGGATATAAAGCTAATTCGTGTATTTCGCATGAATTTGAAGCTAAATTGTTCATTTCGCATGAATTTGAAGCTAAATCGTTTGTTTAAAATCGCTATTTCGCACGAATTTGAAGCGAAATCGTGTGTTTCGCGTGATATTGACGTTAAATCGTTCGTTTCGCGTGGATATAAAGCTAACTCGTGTTTTTCGCATAAATTTGAAGCTAAATTGTTCATTTCGCATGAATTTGAAGCTAAATCGTTTGTCTAAATCACTATTTCACACGAATTTGAAGCGAAATCGTGTGTTTCACGTGATATTGACGTTAAATCGTTCGTTTCGCGTGGATATAAAGCTAAGTCGTGTATTTCGCATGAATTTGAAGCTAAATTGTTCATTTCGCATGAATTTGAAGCTAAATCGTTTGTTTAAAATCGCTATTTCGCACGAATTTGAAGCGAAATCGTGTGTTTCGCCTGATATTGACATTAAATCGTTCGTTTCGCGTGGATATAAAGCTAATTCGTGTATTTCGCATGAATTTGAAGCTAAATTGTTCATTTCGCATGAATTTGAAGCTAAATCGTTTGTTTAAAATCGCTATTTCGCACGAATTTGAAGCGAAATCGTGTGTTTCGCGTGATATTGACGTTAAATCGTTCGTTTCGCGTGGATATAAAGCTAACTCGTGTTTTTCGCATAAATTTGAAGCTAAATTGTTCATTTCGCATGAATTTGAAGCTAAATCGTTTGTCTAAAATCACTATTTCACACGAATTTGAAGCGAAATCGTGTGTTTCACGTGATATTGACGTTAAATCGTTCGTTTCGCGTGGATATAAAGCTAATTCGTGTATTTCGCATGAATTTGAAGCTAAATTGTTCATTTCGCATGATTTGAAGCTAAATCGTTTGTTTAAAATCGCTATTTTCGCACGAATTTGAAGCGAAATCGCGTGTTTCGCGTGATATTGACGTTAAATCGTTCGTTTCGCGTGGATATAAAGCTAACTCGTGTATTTCGCATGAATTTGAAGCTAAATTGTCATTTCGCTTGAATTTGAAGCTAAATCGTTTGTCTAAAATCACTATTTCACACGAATTTGATGCGAAATCGTGTGTTTCACGTGATATTGACGTTAAATCGTTCGTTTCGCGTGGATATAAAGCTAATTCGTGTATTTCGCATGAATTTGACGCTAAATTGTTCATTTCGCATGAATTTGATTCTAAATCGTTTGTTTAAAATCGCTATTTCGCACGAATTTGAAGCGAAATCGTGTGTTTCGCGTGATATTGACGTTAAATCGTTCGTTCCGCGTGGATATAAAGCTAATTCGTGTATTTCGCATGAATTTGAAGCTAAATTGTTCATTTCGCATGAATTTGAAGCTAAATCGTTTGTTTAAAATCGCTATTTCGCACGAATTTGAAGCGAAATCGCGTGTTTCGCGTGATATTGACGTTAATCGTTCGTTTCGCGTGGATATAAAGCTAACTCGTGTATTTCGCATGAATTTGAAGCTAAATTGTTCATTTCGCATGAATTTGAAGCTAAATCGTTTGTTTAAAATCGCTATTTCGCACGAATTTGAAGCGAAATCGTGTGTTTCGCCTGATATTGACATTAAATCGTTCGTTTCGCGTGGATATAAAGCTAATTCGTGTATTTCGCATGAATTTGAAGCTAAATTGTTCATTTCGCATGAATTTGAAGCTAAATCGTTTGTTTAAAATCGCTATTTCGCACGAATTTGAAGCGAAATCGTGTGTTTCGCGTGATATTGACGTTAAATCGTTCGTTTCGCGTGGATATAAAGCTAACTCGTGTTTTTCGCATAAATTTGAAGCTAAATTGTTCATTTCGCATGAATTTGAAGCTAAATCGTTTGTCTAAAATCACTATTTCACACGAATTTGAAGCGAAATCGTGTGTTTCACGTGATATTGACGTTAAATCGTTCGTTTCGCGTGGATATAAAGCTAATTCGTGTATTTCGCATGAATTTGAAGCTAAATTGTTCATTTCGCATGAATTTGAAGCTAAATCGTTTGTTTAAAATCGCTATTTCGCACGAATTTGAAGCGAAATCGTGTGTTTCGCGTGATATTGACGTTAAATCGTTCGTTTCGCGTGGATATAAAGCTAATTCGTGTATTTCGCATGAATTTGAAGCTAAATTGTTCATTTCGCATGAATTTGAAGCTAAATCGTTTGTTTAAAATCGCTATTTCGCACGAATTTGAAGCGAAATCGTGTGTTTCGCGTGATATTGACGTTAAATCGTTCGTTTCGCGTGATATAAAGCTAATTCGTGTATTTCGCATGAATTTGAAGCTAAATTGTTCATTTCGCATGAATTTGAAGCTAAATCGTATGTCTTAAATCACTATTTCACACGAATTTGAAGCGAAATCGTGTGTTTCACGTGATATTGACGTTAAATCGTTCGTTTCGCGTGGATATAAAGCTAATTCGTGTATTTCGCATGAATTTGAAGCTAAATTGTTCATTTCGCATGAATTTGAAGCTAAATCGTTTGTTTAAAATCGCTATTTCGCACGAATTTGAAGCGAAATCGCGTGTTTCGCGTGATATTGACGTTAAATCGTTCGTTTCGCGTGGATATAAAGCTAACTCGTGTATTTCGCATGAATTTGAAGCTAAATTGTTCATTTCGCATGAATTTGAAGCTAAATCGTTTGTTTAAAATCGCTATTTCGCTCGAATTTGAAGCGAAATCGTGTGTTTCGCCTGATATTGACATTAAATCGTTCGTTTCGCGTGGATATAAAGCTAATTCGTGTATTTCGCATGAATTTGAAGCTAAATTGTTCATTTCGCATGAATTTGAAGCTAAATCGTTTGTTTAAAATCGCTATTTCGCACGAATTTGAAGCGAAATCGTGTGTTTCGCGTGATATTGACGTTAAATCGTTCGTTTCGCGTGGATATAAAGCTAACTCGTGTTTTTCGCATAAATTTGAAGCTAAATTGTTCATTTCGCATGAATTTGAAGCTAAATCGTTTGTCTAAAATCACTATTTCACACGAATTTGAAGCGAAATCGTGTGTTTCACGTGATATTGACGTTAAATCGTTCGTTTCGCGTGGATATAAAGCTAATTCGTGTATTTCGCATGAATTTGAAGCTAAATTGTTCATTTCGCATGAATTTGAAGCTAAATCATTTGTTTAAAATCGCTATTTCGCACGAATTTGAAGCGAAATCGTGTTTTTCGCGTGATATTGACGTTAAATCGTTCGTTTCGCGTGGATATAAAGCTAATTCGTGTTTTCGCATGAATTTGAAGATAAATTGTTCATTTCGCATGAATTTGAAGCTAAATCGTTTGTTTAAAATCACTATTTCACACGAATTTGAAGCGAAATCGTGTGTTTCGCGTGATATTGACGTTAAATCGTTCGTTTCGCGTGGATATAGAGCTAATTCGTGTCTTTCGCATGAATTTGAAGCTAAATTGTTCATTTCTCATGAATTTGAAGCTAAATCGTTAGTTTAAAATCGCTATTTCGCACGAATTTGAAGCGAAATCGTGTGTTTCGCGTGATATTGACGTTAAATAGTTCGTTTCGCGTGGATAGAAAGCTAGTTCGTGTTTTTCGCATGAATTTGAAGCTAAATTGTTCATTCCGCATGAATTTGAAGCTAAATCGTTTGTTTAAAATCGCTATTTCGCACGAATTTGAAGCGAAATCGTGTGTTTCACGTGATATTGACGTTAAATCGTTCGTTTGGCGTGGATATAAAGCTAATTCGTGTATTTCGCATGAATTTGAAGCTAAATTGTTCATTTCGCATGAATTTGAAGCTAAATCGTTTGTTTAAAATCGCTATTTCGCACGAATTTGAAGCGAAATCGTGTGTTTCGCGTGATATTGACGTTAAATCGTTCGTTTCGCGTGGATATAAAGCTAATTCGTGTTTTTCGCATAAATTTGAAGCTAAATTGTTCATTTCGCATGAATTTGAAGCTAAATCGTTTGTCTAAAATCACTATTTCACACGAATTTGAAGCGAAGTCGTGTGTTTCGCGTGATATTGACGTTAAATCGTTCGTTTCGCGTGGATATAAAGCTAATTCGTGTATTTCGCATGAATTTGAAGCTAAATTGTTCATTTCGCATGAATTTGAAGCTAAATCGTTTGTTTAAAATCGCTATTTCGCACGAATTTGAAGCGAAATCGTGTGTTTCGCGTGATATTGACGTTAAATCGTTCGTTTCGCGTGGATATAAAGCTAATTCGTGTATTTCGCATGAATTTGAAGCTAAATTGTTCATTTCGCATGAATTTGAAGCTAAATCGTTTGTTTAAAATCGCTATTTCGCACGAATTTGAAGCGAAATCGTGTGTTTCGCGTGATATTGACGTTAAATCGTTCGTTTCGCGTGGATATAAAGCTAATTCGTGTATTTCGCATGAATTTGAAGCTAAATTGTTCATTTCGCATGAATTTGAAGCTAAATCGTATGTCTTAAATCACTATTTCACACGAATTTGAAGCGAAATCGTGTGTTTCACGTGATATTGACGTTAAATCGTTCGTTTCGCATGGATATAAAGCTAATTCGTGTATTTCGCATGAATTTGAAGCTAAATTGTTCATTTCGCATGAATTTGAAGCTAAATCGTTTGTTTAAAATAGCTATTTCGCACGAATTTGAAGCGAAATCGTGTGTTTCACGTGATATTGACGTTAAATCGTTCGTTTCGCGTGGATATAAAGCTAATTCGTGTATTTCGCATGAATTTGAAGCTAAATTGTTCATTTCGCATGAATTTGAAGCTAAATCGTTTGTTTAAAATCGCTATTTCGCACGAATTTGAAGCGAAATCGTGTGTTTCGCGTGATATTGACGTTAAATCGTTCGTTTCGCGTGATATAAAGCTAATTCGTGTATTTCGCATGAATTGAAGCTAAATTGTTCATTTCGCATGAATTTGAAGCTAAATCGTTTGTTTAAAATCGCTATTTCGCACGAATTTGAAGCGAAATCGTGTGTTTCGCGTGATATTGACGTTAAATCGTTCGTTTCGCGTGGATATAAAGCTAATTCGTGTATTTCGCATGAATTTGAAGCTAAATTGTTCATTTCGCATGAATTTGAAGCTAAATCGTTTGTCTTAAATCACTATTTCACACGAATTTGAAGCGAAATCGTGTGTTTCGCGTGATATTGACGTTAGATCGTTCGTTTCGCGTGGATATAAAGCTAACTCGTGTTTGTCGCATAAATTTGAAGCTAAATTGTTCATTTCGCATGAATTTGAAGCTAAATTGTTTGTCTAAAATCACTATTTCACACGAATTTGATGCGAAATCGTGTGTTTCACGTGATATTGACGTTAGATCGTTCGTTTCGCGTGGATATAAAGCTAATTCGTGTATTTCGCATGAATTTGAAGCTAAATTGTTCATTTCGCATGAATTTGAAGCTAAATCGTTTGTTTAAAATCGCTATTCGCACGAATTTGAAGCGAAATCGTGTGTTTCGCGTGATATTGACGTTAAATCGTTCGTTTCGCGTGGATATAAAGCTAATTCGTGTTTTTCGCATAAATTTGAAGCTAAATTGTTCATTTCGCATGAATTTGAAGCTAAATCGTTTGTCTAAAATCACTATTTCACACGAATTTGAAGCGAAGTCGTGTGTTTCGCGTGATATTGACGTTAAATCGTTCGTTTCGCGTGGATATAAAGCTAATTCGTGTATTCGCATGAATTTGAAGCTAAATTGTTCATTTCGCATGAATTTGAAGCTAAATCGTTTGTTTAAAATCGCTATTTCGCACGAATTTGAAGCGAAATCGTGTGTTTCGCGTGATATTGACGTTAAATCGTTCGTTTCGCGTGGATATAAAGCTAATTCGTGTATTTCGCATGAATTTGAAGCTAAATTGTTCATTTCGCATGAATTTGAAGCTAAATCGTTTGTTTAAAATCGCTATTTCGCACGAATTTGAAGCGAAATCGTGTGTTTCGCGTGATATTGACGTTAAATCGTTCGTTTCGCGTGGATATAAAGCTAATTCGTGTATTTCGCATGAATTTGAAGCTAAATTGTTCATTTCGCATGAATTTGAAGCTAAATCGTTTGTTTAAAATCGCTATTTCGCACGAATTTGAAGCGAAATCGTGTGTTTCGCGTGATATTGACGTTAAATCGTTCGTTTCGCGTGGACATAAAGCTAATTCGTGTTTTTCGCATGAATTTGAAGATAAATTGTTCATTTCGCATGAATTTGAAGCTAAATCGTTTGTTTAAAATCACTATTTCACACGAATTTGAAGCGAAATCGTGTGTTTCACGTGATATTGACGTTAAATCGTTCGTTTCGCGTGGATATAAAGCTAATTCGTGTATTTCGCATGAATTTGAAGCTAAATTGTTCATTTCGCATGAATTTGAAGCTAAATCGTTTGTTGGAAATCGCTTTTTCGCACGAATTTGAGTTGAAATCGTGTATTTCGCATGATATTGACGGTAAGTCGTTTGTTTCGGGGGATTTAAAGCTAATTCGTGTATTTCGCATGAATTTGAAGCTAAATTGTTCATTTCGCATGAATTTGAAGCTACATCGTTTGTTTAAAATCGCTATTTCGCACGAATTTGAAGCGAAATCGTGTGTTTCGCGTGATATTGACGTTAAATCGTTCGTTTCGCGTGGATATAAAGCTAATTCGTGTATTTCGCATGAATTTGAAGCTAAATTGTTCATTTCGCATGAATTTGAAGCTAAATCGTTTGTTT